>NC_045606.1:23607691-23910721 GCF_009762305.2 Zalophus californianus | reverse complement strand
CAAAAGAACACTAGAACAGATCAACAAAACTAGGAGCTGGTTCTTTGAAAGAATTAAAAAGATTGATAAACCCCTGGCCAGACTTATCCAAAAGAAAAGAGAAATGACCCAAATCAACAAAATCATGAATGAAAGAGGAGAGATCACAACCAACACCAAAGAAATACAAACAATTATAAGAACATATGATGAGCAACTCTATGCCAGCAAATTAGATAACCTGGAAGAAATGGGTGCATTCCTAGAGATGTATCAACTACCAAAATTGAACCAGGAAGAAACAGAAAACCTGAACAGACCTATAGCCACTAAGGAAATTGAAGCAGTCATCAAAAATCTCCCAACAAACAAAAACCCAGGGCCAGATGGCTTTCCAGGGGAATTCAATCAGACATTTAAAAAAGAATTAATACCTATTCTCCTGAAACTGTTCCAAAAAATAGAAATGGAAGGAAAACTTCCAAACTCATTTTATGAGGCCAGCATTACCTTGATCCCCAAACCAGACAAAGACCCCATCAAAAAGGAGAATTACAGACCAATATCCTTGATGAACATGGATGCAAAAATTCTCACCAAAATCCTAGCCAATAGGATCCAACATTACATTAAAAGGATTATTCACCACGACCAAGTGGGATTTATCCCTGGGCTGCAAGGCTGGTTCAACATCCGCAAATCAATCAACGTGATACAATACATTAACAAAAGAAAGAACAAGAATCATATGATCCTCTCAATAGATGCAGAAAAAGCATTTGACAAAGTACAGCATCCTTTCTTGATCAAAACTCTTCAGAGTATAGGGATAGAGGGTATATACCTCAATATCATAAAAGCCATCTATGAAAAACCTACAGCGAATATCATTCTCAGTGGGGAGAAGCTGAGAGCTTTTCCCCTAAGGTCAGGAACATGGCAGGGACGTCCACTCTCACCACTGCTATTCAACATAGTATCATAGTATTAGAAGTCCTAGCCACAGCAATCAGACAACAAAAAGAAATCAAAGGCATCCAAATCAGCAAAGAGGAAGTCAAACTCTCACTCTTTGCAGATGATATGACACCTTATGTGGAAAATCCAAAAGACTCCACCCCAAAACTGCTAGAACTCATACAGGAATTCAGTAAAGTAGCAGGATATAAAAGCAATGCACAGAAATCAGTGGCATTCCTATTCACCAACAACAAGACAGAAGAGAGGTAAATCAAGGAGTCGATCCCATTTACAATTGCACCCAAAACCATAAGATACCTAGGAATAAATTTAACCAAAGAGGCAAAGGATCTGTACTCAGAAAACTATAAAATAAAATACTCATGAAAGAAATTGAAGGAGACACAAAGAAATGGAAAAATGTTCCATGCTCATGGATTGGAAGAACCAACACTGTGAAGATGTCAATGCTACCTAGAGCAATCTACACATTCAATGCAATCCCCATCAAAATGATATCCACCTTTTTCAAAGAAATGGAACAAATAATCCTAAAATTTGTATGGAACCAGAAGAGACCCCGAATAGCCAGAGGAATATTGAAAAAGAAAAGTAAAGCTGGTGGCATCACAATTCCGGACTTCCAGCTCTATTACAAAGCTGTCATCATCAAGACAGTATGGTACTGGCACAAAAACAGACACATACATCAATGGAACAGAATCGAGAGCCCAGAAATGGACCCTCAACTCTATGGTCAACTTATCTTTGACAAAGCAGGAAAGAATGTCCAATGGCAAAAAGACAGTCTCTTCAACAAATGGTGTTGGGAAAATTGGACAGCCACATTAAGAAGAATGAAACTGGACTATTTCCTTACACCACACACAAAAATAGATTCCAAATGGTTGAAAGACCTAAACGTGAGACAGGAGTCCATCAAAATCCTAAAGGAGAACACAGGTAGCAACCTCTTCGACCTCAGCCGCAGCAACTTCTTCCTAGAAACATCGCCTACGGCAAGGGAAGCAAGGGCAAAAATGAACTATTGGGATTTCATCAAGATAAAAAGCTTTTGCACAGCAAAAGAAACAGTCCACAAAACCAAAAGACAACCGACAGAATGGGAGAAAATATTTGCAAATGACATATCAGATAAAGGGTTAGTATCCAAAATCTATAAAGAACTTATCAAACTCAACACCCAAAGAACAAATAATCCAATCAAGAAATGGGCAGACGACATGAACAGACATTTTTCCAAAGAAGACATCCAAATGGCCAATAGACACATGAAAAACTGCTCAACATCGCTCGGCATCAGGGAAATCCAAATCAAAACCTCAATGAGATACCACCTCACACCAGTCAAAATGGCTAAAATTAACAAGTCAGGAAACGACAGATGTTGGCAGGGATGTGGAGAAAGGGGAACCCTCCTACACTGTTGGTGGGAATGCAAGCTGGTGCAACCCCTCTGGAAAACAGTATGGAGGTTCCTCAAACAGTTGAAAATAGAGCTACCCTATGATCCAGCAATTGTACTACTGGGTATTTATCACAAAGATACAAATGTAGGCATCCGAAGGGGTACGTGCACCCCAATGTTTATAGCAGCAGTGTCCACAATAGCCAAACTGTGGAAAGAGCCAAGATGTCCATCGACAGATGAATGGATAAAGAATAAGTGGTATATATACACAATGGAATATTATGCAGCCATCAAAAGGAATGAGATCTTGCCATTTGCAATGACGTGGCTGGAACTGGAGGGTGTTATGCTGAGTGAAATAAGTCAGAGAAAGACATGTATCATATGACCTCACTGATATGAGGAATTCTTAATCTCAGGAAACAAACTGAGGGTGCTGGAGTGGTGGGGGGTGGGAGGGATGGGGTAGCTGGGTGATAGACACTGGGGAGGGTATGTGCTATGGTGAGCACTGTGAAGTGTGCAAGACTGTTGAATCACAGATCTGTACTTCTGAAACAAATAATGCAACATATATTAAGAAAAAAAAAAGAAAAAGATAGCACGAGGGCAAGAATGAAGGGGAGTAAGTCAGAGGGGGAGACGAACCATGAGAGACGATGGACTCTGAAAAACAAACTGAGGGTTCTAGAGGGGAGCGGGGTGGGGGATGGGTTAGCGTGATGATGGGTATTAAAGAGGGCACGCTCTGCATGGAGCACTGGGTGGTATGCACAAACAATGAATCATGGAACACTACATCAAAAACTAATGATGTAATAAATGGTGATTAACATAACAATAAAAAATTAAAAATAAATAGGGGAGAAGAGAACCGTTTTTGTATCACCAAGTGGTATGAATTTAGCCTCACCTGTTTCACTTGCTTCCAGTATAAATACAATCACATGTCTTACTTTCCAGTTAGTGGAGTTTTCAAGTTTCCTTGTATAGCATAAGTTCCTCTCTTTCCCTTTTTGACATGTCCTGCTACACTCCCACCCCAACCCCACATTGAATTGTTGAAGAACCAAAGGGCTTACTCCATACAAAGGAAATTATTTCTGCTTCCATATACTACACAGGGAGAGAGGCCAGTAGGGTCAGACGGGCCCACAGTCAACACTGGTTTGGTCACGGGCATCTCACACTGTCAGATGTTGCTTGCCACCTCCTTCTGAAGTGCCCTTGCAGCTCCAGTTTCCTGCCCAGGATGGCGTGGTGACCAGTTTTCAGCTTCAAGGATAGAGATCTGAGGTAAATAGTTATTTTCACAGACACTGTTTCCAAAACAGGTCACCATATACCAGAGTGGCTGGGTCTGAACTCACCCCGCCTCATAAGGAAGCTGGAGTCACAGGGATGTTCTTTTCGGGTAAACTCAAAATTCCACAAGCTCTGCCTCCCAGCAGCTGATCATGGAGTACATTTTGCTGCCCTGCTGCAAATTAGCTACAAGTTGAACAATACCAAGTGTTCTTGGGGATGTGAATAAACTGCAAGTTTTATAAAATGCCAGTAGGAGTAAAAATTGCTACACCCACCTTGAAAAACAATTTCACATTTAGCAGAGTTCAAGATGTGACTCTGCTTGTATTAGATAATTCTGCTTTGAGATGTGACTCTGCTTGTACTCTCTACTTCTACTTCCTATCAGCTCAAGATGAGCATGCTCATGGCAGTATTGATGAAAGAAAGGAAAATGATCAAAACGTTTAGCAATGAGGGGCTCCTGGGTGGCTCAGTCAGTTAAGCGGCTGCCTTCAGCTCAGGTCATGGTCCCGGGGTCCTGGGATCAAGCCCAGCATCGGGCTCCCTGCTCCGCGGGAAGCCTGCTTCTCCCTCTCCCACTCCCTCTGCTTGTGTTCCTTCTCTCGCTGTCTCTCGCTCTCTCACAAATAAAATATTTTTTTAAAAAGTTTAGCAGTGAAGAATACATAAATTGACACGATCATACAATGGATTAAAATTTAGTGAAAACGAACAAGAGCTACACATGCCAACATGCATAAAGCTCACAAACAGGTTGAGCAACAAGAACAAAGGCAAGTCCTAAAAGAACACATGCAATTTGAGGCCATATATCCTATACCATTTCAAAAATATGAAAAACTGAGCAATATATAAAGACTATGTACATGTGTGCTAAGTTAATAAAGTAACACAAAGATTGCTAAATATCAACCTCAGGATCCTGGTTAGCTCTGTAGAGGATGGAGAGAGCCCAGTCAGGGTTAGCCATATGGGGGGGCTCCAAAGATACTAACTTTATGTAACACAGACAACACAAGAATCTGTTTTATTTAAACCATACATCCATGCTCTGTTTTGTGCACACCTATCTACATACAAACAGATAGAATTTCATAATTTAAAAAAAAATTCTTGAAGGATCATTGAAGTGGGCTCTGGAGCTCTAGAAGTGCAAGTCAGTCAGAACATCTTCTCGGCTCCCTCTTGACTCCCTGGCTTGCAACATTCTACAGAGGTGAAAAATCATTTGCAGGGTGACTGGGTGGCTCTGTTGGTTAAGCAGCTGCCTTCAGCTCAGGTCATGATCCCAGGGTCCTGGGATCGAGTCCCATGTTGGGCTCCCTGCTCAGTGAGGGGTCTGCTTCTCCCTCTGCCTCTGCTCCCGGCCAACTTCTGCTCTTCCTCTCTCTCAAATAAATAAATCTTTTAAAAATTTTTAAAAAAAAGAAAAAGAAAAACCATTTGCACAAGAACCTCCGGGGCTTTCTGAGCCAGGAAAGCTCAAATACCAACTCCTCCCTAGCTGTGCTCTGCAAACAACCACAGATACTTGTGACCAGATCATGAGACACTGGGAGAGCCTCCTTACACAAGAGTCTCCCTATAAACGATGACCACTCACATCTTCTTCTGGAACTTTACCTCAAGGTCTCTCCCCTCCAGGCAACCATGGCTCAGGCGTGTAGCCTCCCGTGTAGCCATCTACTCTACATTTGTTCAGCATTTGTTCCTTCCCTGCTTTTCTCCTCTCTTTCTTCACCTCCTTTCCTGTTCCTTTTTTTTCCTTTAAATTTTTTTATTGTTATGTTAATCACCATACATTACATCATTAGTTTTGGATGTAGTGT
Source organism: Zalophus californianus (assembly GCF_009762305.2). Lineage (NCBI taxonomy): Eukaryota > Metazoa > Chordata > Mammalia > Carnivora > Otariidae > Zalophus > Zalophus californianus. The sequence goes on along the minus strand of NC_045606.1, from coordinate 23,905,210 downwards.
TCCATGATTCCTTGTTTGTGCATAACACCCAGTGCTCCACGCAGAATGTGCCCTCTTTAATACCCATCACCAGGCTAACCCATCCCCCCACCCCCCTCCCCTCTAGAACCCTCAGTTTGTTTTTCAGAGTCCATCATCTCTCATGGTTCGTCTCCCCCTCCGATTTCCCCCCTTCATTCTTCCCCTCCTGCTATCTTCTTCTTTTTTTCTTAACATATGTTGCATTATTTGTTTCAGAGGTACAGATCTGTGATTCAACAGTCTTGCACAATTCACAGCGCTCACCATAGCACATACCCTCCCCAATGTCTACCACCCAGCCACCCCATCCCTCCCACCCCCCACCACTCCAGCAACCCTCAGTTTGTTTCCTGAGATTAAGAATTCCTCATATCAGTGAGGTCATATGATACATGTCTTTCTCTGACTTATTTCACTCAGCATAACACCCTCCAGTTCCAGCCACGTCATTGCAAATGGCAAGATCTCATTCCTTTTGATGGCTGCATAATATTCCATTGTGTATATATACCACATCTTCTTTATCCATTCATCTGTCGATGGACATCTTGGCTCTTTCCACAGTTTGGCTATTGTGGACACTGCTGCTATAAACATTGGGGTGCACGTACCCCTTCGGATGCCTACATTTGTATCTTTGTGACAAATACCCAGTAGTGCAATTGCTGGATCATAGGGTAGCTCTATTTTCAACTGTTTGAGGAACCTCCATACTGTTTTCCAGAGGGGTTGCACCAGCTTGCATTCCCACCAACAGTGTAGGAGGGTTCCCCTTTCTCCGCATCCTTGCCAACATCTGTTGTTTCCTGACTTGTTAATTTTAGCCATTCTGACTGGTGTGAGGTTGTATCTCATTGAGGTTTTGATTTGGATCCTTTTTTTTTTTTTTAACCTTTGTTCTCTACTTGCCTGATTCTTAAAGCACATAGTTAATAGAGAAGAAATGGAGTGAGAAAAAGACAAAAAGAAAAAGAAATACTTCCCCAAATACTGTTCTGAATATACTCATTTTGTCCCTGTAGGTGTTTGAGAGGGACACAGCCTTCCTTACTCGCTAAGTATAGCAAACATAAAGAAGTTTTATTTTGCATCAGGACTTATCAGTGTCTTTAAAACACTAAGGGGAGGATCTAGTATGCTATTCATTTCCAAATGTGACCAAAAAAATTCCTTCTTTTCTACCTGTCTTTCTTGAATAATACTAAGTTCTGTGGAGAAATTATGGGAAATACTGAGTTTGAATCATGACCAATATTGTTTTCATAGTAAAAGGAAAAGAAGTTAAAAATTATACTTTTTCTACATGAAATATTAGTAATAAAATATTTTAATTGAATTCTCCTACTTTCTACAGTGGATTCTTTGTTGATAGGCGGATAGCAAATTCTCTCTGGTAAATACTGCAGTTTAGTGAATATTTTCTCAATGTAATCACCTTTAAAACAAACTAACATCATGCTTTCTCCCCCAGTACTGAATGAGTGTCTGCTGTATATTAGGTACTATCTTACTGCTGGGAACACAATCGTGAAAAATAGAGACCTAATTACTTTCCTCATGGAGCTTATATGTAAGAAAAATATATTATTAGAAATTAATCCCTTCTCTTTTAAATGCACTTAACAGTAACATAAGGAATACAATTTTAAGGCAAATTTAATGTGATTCTTTTAGCCCCCGATATGTTTTTCAAATTGTTATGACTCTATTCAGGTAAAGGCCTGGATTAGTTACCTGGGTTTTATTATTTGAAAACTATTAAAAGTAAAAAATATTGTGTAGGGAAGAAAAAGTCGTCCTGTCATAAAAAAAAAATTGACTTAGAACTTTTGATTTAGCTGGTCCTTGCTCAAACATCCCTCTTCTTTTTAAATTTTATTATGTTATGTTAGTCACCATACAATACACCATTAGTTTTTGATGTAGTGATCCACGATCCATTGTTTTTGTATAACCCCCAGTGCTCCGTGCAGTACGTGCCCTCCTTAATACCCATCACCGGGCTAACCCATCCCCCCACCCCCTCCCCTCTAGAACCCTGTTTGTTTCTCAGAGTCCATAGTCTCTCATGGTTCGTCTCCCCCTCCAATTCCCACCCCCCCTTCATTTTTCCCTTCCTTCTCCTAATGTCCTCCATGCTGTTCCTTATGTTCCACAAATAAGTGAAATCATATGATAATTGACTTTCTCTGCTTGACTTATTTCACTTAGCATAATCTCCTCCAGTCCCATCCATGTTGATGTAAAAGTTGGGTATTCATCCTTTCTGATGGCTGAGTAATATTCCATTGTATATATGGACCACATCTTTTTATCCATTCGTCTGTTGAAGGGCATCTCGGCTCTTTCCACAGTTTGGCTATTGCGGACACTGCTGCTATGAACATTGGGGTGCATATGGCCCTTCTTTTCACTACATCAGTGTCTTTGGGGTAAATACCCAGGAGTGCAATTGCTGGGACATAGGGTAGCTCTATTTTTAAATTTTTGAGGAACCTCCACACTGTTTTCCAAAGTGGCTATACCAACTTGCATTCCCACCAACAGTGGAAGAGGGTTCCCCTTTCTCCACAACCTCTCCAACATTTGTTGTTTCTTTCCCTGTCCATTTTTGCCCTTCTAACTGGTGTAAGGTGGTATCTCAATGTGGTTTTGATTTGAATTTCCCTGATGGCTAATGATGATGAACATTTTTTCATGTGTCTGTTGGCCATTTGTATGTCTTCTTCAGAGAAGTGTCTTTTCATATCTTCTGCCCACTTTTTGCCTTGATTATTTGTTTTTTGGGTGTTAAGTTTGAGAAGTTCTCTATAGATCTTGGATACCAGCCCTTTATCTGTAGTGTTATTTGCAAATATCTTCTCCCATTCTGTGGGTTGCCTCTTTGTTTTGTTGACTGTTTCCTTTGCTGTGCAGAAGCTTTTTATCTTGATGAAGTCCCAGAAGTTCATTTTTGCTTTTGTTTCACTAGCTTTTGGAGATGTATCTTGAAAGAAGTTGCTGTGGCTGATGTCCAAAAGGTTACTGCCTATGTTCTCCTCTAGGATTTTGATGGATTCCTGTCTCACATTGAGGTCTTTCATCCACTTTGAATTTATCTTTGTGAATAGTGTTAGAGAATGGTCGAGTTTCATTCTTCTGCATGTGGCTGTCCAATTTTCCCAGTACCATTTATTGAAGAGAATGTCTTTTTTCCATTGCATGTTTTTTCCTGCTTTGTCAAAGATTATTTGACCATAGAGTTGAGAGTCCATATCTGGGTTCTCTATTCTGTTCCATTGGTCTATATGTCTGTTTTTGTGCCAGTACCATGCTCTCTTGGTGATCACAGCTTTGTAATATAGTTTGAAATCTGGCAACATGATGCCCCCAGCTTTGTTTTCTCTTTCAACATTTCCTTGGCGATTCGGGGTCTTTTCTGATTCCATACAGATTTTAGGATTGTTTGTTCCCGCACTTTGAAAAATGTCATTGGAATTTTGATTGGGATGGCATTGAAGGTATAGATTGCTCTGGGTAGCATAGACATTTTAACAATGTTTATTCTTCCGATCCATGATCATGGAGTATTTTTCCATCTTTTTGTGTCTTCAATTTCTTTCATGAGTGTTCTGTAGTTCCTAGAGTATAGATCCTTTACCTCTTTGGTTAGGTTTATTCCGAGGTATCTTATGGTTTTTGGTGCTATTGTAAATGGAATTGTTTCTCTAATTTATCTTTCTACAGTTGCGTTGTTAAAGAAAGCAACTGATTTCTGTGCATTGATTTTCTCTCCTGCCACATTACTGAATTGCTGTATGAGTTCTAGTAATTTGGGGGTGGAGTCTCTTGGGTTTTCCACATAAAGTATCATGTCGTCTGCAAAAAGAGAGAGTTTGACTTTGCCGATTTGAATACCTTTTATTTCTTTTTGTTGTCTGATTGCTGTTGCTAGGACTTCTAGTACTGTTGAACAATAGTGGCGAGGGTGGGCCTCCTTGACGTGTTCCTGATCTTAAGGAAAGGCTCTCAGCTTTTCCCCATTGAGGATGATATTCGCTGTGGGTTTTTCATAGATGGATTTTATGAACTTGAGGAATGTTCCCTCTATCCCTATACTCTGAAGAGTTTTAATCAGGAAAGAATGTTGTATTTTGTCAAATGCTTTTTCTGCATCAACTGAGAGTACCATATGGTTCTTCTCCCTCCTCTTATTAATGTGTTCTATCACATTGATTGATTTGCGAATGTTGAACCACCCTTGCATCCCAGGGATAAATCCCACTTGGTCATGGTGGATGATCCTTTTAATGTATTGTTGGATCCTATTAGCTAGGATTTTGTTGAGGATTTTGGAATCCATATTCATCAGGGATATCAGTCTGAAATTCTCCTTTTTGATGGGGTCTTTGCCTGGTTTGGGGATTAAGGTAATGCTGGCCTCATAGAATCAAACATCCCTCTTCTGTTAATAGGAGCACACTGAATCATAGGACAAAAGCACCTTCATCCATCCGGGCTTTTAATTATTGTTTTTGCCTTTTATTACCCGAAGTTCTAGCAAGTGTACTCAAATCAACTGTGAAGTCAAATTACCAATGCCGTTGAGAATCTGAGAATTAACACAATTGATGAAAAAAATGATGGAAAAATACTATAATCAAATCTGATATAGAAAGGACAGTCTGGCAGAATAAGAAGTGTTAACAAATAAAGAAAAGTAATTATAAGAATGATAAAATGAATTATTCAAGGGTGAAATAAGAGAGAGGCTTGACAAATATGGTAATCCCTCTAATATTCTTCAAAATACCCCTTTAAGATCATTCTGTAAAAGCCAAATATGAAGGTAGTCAGACTCTATCACATTCATTTATTTATTTGGAAAAATACTATACCAAAAGTATATATTGTTTTACTCTTTGTTCAACAAATTAGAGCACAACTGAAACGTAATCTAAATTTTGTTAAATATAAGCTATGTATTTTTTTCAGTATTCTTAAATTTCATCTGTCAGGAACACATCCAGTCAATTTTATCATTAGTTATTACTCATTTTTCTTCCTATTTTAAAAGGATTCACGTCAAAAGCATTTTTCATTGTCTATTATTCTCATATGAAGAAGATTTCCTACCCTGGTATTCTCCTAGTTTAAACATAAATCTAAAAGTCACACTGAAGTTTAGAGCCCTATTTTCTCAGTAAATGAGTTCCTAATTCTAGTTTGGGAAATTGTAGTTAGCTGACTTAGCCGTGTGCTTGAGGTTGCTAAAATATTGAAACTTTCATTTTTAATAGGATGGGTTTTGGCTCCAATTACTATGCTCTTGACACCAAAGCAATGAAAACAATAAGTCTCTGTTGTAGGCAGAATAATGGCTCCCCACAGATGTCTATGATCCAATCCCTGGAATCAGTGGATACATTATACAGTGTAGGGAATTTTACAGATGTGATTACGTTAAGGATCTTAGCATGGGAAAGAGTAGCCTAGCTTACCCAGGTGGGCCCAATGTAATCACAAGGGTTCTTAGGGAGGCAGGAGGGTCAAAATATTTAGATGGAAGCCAAGGTCAGAGAGGAGAGGTTGGGCTGCAGGGAGCAAGGGGCCTGTGAGGCAAGAAACACAGGCAACTTCCAGAAGCTTGAAAGTCAAGCAAACAGATTCTCCCCTAGAGCCTCCAGGTGACATGCAGTCCCGTGGACCCATGTTAGACTTCTGACTCCAAAATTGTAGGAGGACAGTTTGTATTGAGTAAAGCCACTAATTTGGTGGTAATTTGCTGCAGCAAGAGGAAACCAATACAGTCGTGTTTCAGTTTTTTTCCCCCCTGTTTTCTGCTCTGCTGAAAATGCAAGGAAAACTTAGGTTTCCCCTACCTCAGGTCTCTTTTAGGAGAAACTTGGCAAGCAACAGAAAAATGGCTTTCATTTTCCAACTGTTCTTTATAGATCAGTTCAAATGTCTTTCCTCCACAAGGCGTAAGTCCATCCCCTGGCCTCTCCTACCAGGATGCTTTTATTTAAAGTGACCATAGGTCAATTCTGAAGGTGCAATGGGTGAAATTAATAACTATGCTGGGAAAACAGGGATAAACTGGAACTGTCGTGGGACAGGTGGTCACCTTACTTATATTTCCACCACAGTGCTCATTGCAGCTTGCTTTTGAATTACAGTTAAATACTTGTTTGTCCCGCCGCTCCCCGCCACCCCCCCGCCCCATTTATTTTCTCCTTCTGCCAGAGATAAGGGAGGTTTTCCTCTTTCTCTATTCTCCATGATATATTTATCATCATCATTACCATTAGCATGCTCATGACCATCAGTATCATGATCATTATCATAGCTAAAAGTTCCATCGTACTCACTATGTGTTGGACACATTGTGTGCATCACATGTAGTAACTCAGCCCTTGCAACTATGGAGGATGGCACTAATGTTATCCTCAGTTTATAGACCCATTATTGAGGCAGGGAGAGGCTGAGTAATATGCTCAAGTTCATACAGTGGGAGGTGGCAGAACCAGGATACAGCTGTAGACAGGACAGCTTCTCTATCACTCTTGCCTCCCCAAGTAGGACTTTTCACTGACACAGTATATGTAGTCATTTGAAAAGTAAAGGACATAGAATTTAGCACAATTACACCCCTAATTCTAATTGTTAATGGAAAAAAGGGTTTAGGAAACAAATAATTGCAATATAATAGTTCGTGTTCTATCTAAACCTCTATGACATGGGGCACCAGGGTGGCTCAGTCGGTTAAGCATCTGCCTTCAGCTCAGGTCATGATCCTGGAGTCCCAGGATCAAGCCCCACGTTGGGCTCCCTGGTCAGTGGGGAGTCTGCTTTTCCCTCTGCCCCTCACCCTGCTCATGCTCTCTCTCTCTCTCTCTCTATCTCACTCTCTCTCTCAAATAAATAAAATCTTTAAAAAAAATTTTTTTTAAATAAACCTCTATGGCAAATTAAAATAGCTATCCATACAAAATGTTGCCCTTGATATTTTAAGACGTCAATTGAAATTATTAGAATTAACTTGGGGAAATAGAAGTCACTAGAAAGAACATATGCATTTTTTATTTTCCAGTTGATTAAGATATAAGTGACATACAGCACTGTAAAAGCATACATCATGATTCAACTTACCTATATTGTGAAATGATTAACACAGTAAGTTTAGTTAATATCCATCATTTCATATTTTTTTTAAATTAAAACTTTTTTTCTTTGTGATGAGAAGCCTTAGGATCTACTCTCTCTTTTTTTTTTAAGATTTTGTTTATTTATTTGAGAGAGAATGAGAGAGAGCACATGGGGGGGGAGGGTCAGAGGGCGAAGTAGACTCCCTGCCGAGCAGGGAGCACAATGCGGAACTCGATCCAGGGACTCCAGGATCATGACCTGAGCCGAAGGCAGTCGCTTAACCAACTGAGCCACCCAGGTGCCCAGGATCTACTCTCTTAACAACCATCAAATATACCATACAGCAGTGTTGACTATAGTCATTGTGTTGCACATTAAATTCCCAGTAATTATTTATCTTTTAATTGGAAATTTCTACCTTTTGACCACCTACATCTAATTCCCCTTTCCTTCCCGCTCATCTCTAGTAACAAGGCTGATCTGTTTTTCAAAGAGTTTGGTTGGATGTTTTTCTCTTTTTCTTTTTTAAGATTCTACATCTAAGTGAGATCACATGGTATTTGCCTTTCTCTAACTTTTTTTTCCCTCTAACTTATTTCACTAATCATAACCTCAAGGTTATGTCACAAATGGCAAGACTTCTTTCTTTTTTATGGTTGAATAATACGCCATTGCATTGTGTGTGTGTGTGTGCGCGCACGCACGAGCTTGCCCATGGTGTTGTCTTTATCCATTCATCCATTGGTGGACGCTTAGGTTGATTCCATGTCTTGGGTATTGTAAATAATACTGCTATGAACATGGGGATCCAGACATTTCTTTCACATAGTGTTTTCATTTCCTTCAGATATATTTCCAGAAGTAGAAATGACAGATCATATGCTAGTTCAATATTTAATTGTTGAGAAAACTCTATATTGTTTTTCATAGTGTTTGTAAAAATTTACAGTCCCACCAACAGTGCACGCAGGTTACCTTTTTGCCACATCCTTGTCAGCATTTATGTCTTCTTCTTGAAGATAGTCGTTCTAACTGGTGTAAGAAGATACCTCATAGTGGTTTTAATTTGTCTTGCCCTCATGATTAGTAATGTTGAGCCCCTTTTCATGTACCTGTTGATCATTTATGTATCTTCTTTGAAAAAAAATGTCTATTTAGGTGCTTTGCCCATTTCTTAATAGGATTATTTGGGGGGTCGTTAATGGGTTTTATGAGTTCTTGATATATTTTGGCTATCATCCCTTTATCAGTTTATGGTTTGCAAATATGTTTTCCCTTATGTAGGTTGTATTTTCATTTTGTTGATGGATATTTTTGCTTTGCAGAAACTTTTTAGTTTGTTGTAGTTCCACTTGTTAATTTTTTTATTTTGTTGCTTGTGCATTAGGTGTCATATTAAAAAAATCATTGCTAATATTGATGTCAAGGAGCTTACTGTCAATGTTTTCTTCTGAAAGTTTTATGTTTCAGATCTTATATTTAAGTCTTCAATCCATCTTGAGTTAATTTTTATGAGTAGTATAAGATAGTCTAGTTTCATTCTTTTACATATGAATATCTAATTTATTGACAAGACTATATTTTTTATGGGGTATTTTTGGCTCTCATGTCATGTATTAGTTGTCTTTATATGCATGTGTTTATTTCTGGGCTCCCTATTCTGTTCCTCAGATCTATATGTCTGTTTTTATGCCAGTACGTGTCATTTTGATTACTATAACTATATAATATAGCTTGAAATCAGGAAAAGTGATTCCTCCTGTTTTGTTCTTTGTCAGGATTGCTTTGGCTCTTTGGGGTCTTTGGGATTCCAGAAAAATTTGGGGGTTATTTTTTTCTACTTCTGTAAAAAATACCACTGTAATCTTGAGAGGGATTGCATTAAATCTATAGATGGCTTTGGGCAATATGGTCATTTTAACAGAATTAATACTGTTTGATCTATGAACACAGGATTCCTTTCCATTTATTTGTGTCTTCTTTGATTTCTTTCATCAGTGTCTGATAGTTTTCAGTGTAGCGATCTTTTATGTCTGTGGTTAAATTTAGTCCTAAGTATTTTATTTCTTTTGATGCTAGTATAAATGGGATTATTTTCTTTACTTATTTTTCAAATAATTTGCTAGTATATAAAAATGCTACTACTTTTTGCATGTTAATTTTGTATTCTGCAACTTTATGGAACTTGTTGATTAAATTTAACAGTTTTTTGGTGCAGTCTTTTAGGATTTTCTATATATAAAATCATGTCATCTACAAATTGAGACAGTTTTACTTCTTCTTTTCCAATTCTGATGCCTCTTATTTCTTTTTCTTGCCTAGTTGCTCTGGCTAGGATTTCTAGTACTATGTTGGTTGGGAATGGAGAGTGAGTATGAAGCTTTAGCCTTTCACCATTCAGTATATGTTAGCTGTGGGCTTGTAACATATAGCTTTTATTATGTTGAGACACATTTATTTTATACCTAATTTGTTAAAAATTTTTATCATGAATGGATGTGAAATTTTTATCAAATGCCTTTCTGCATCTGAAATAATCATATGACTCTTTATTCTATTAATGGGATGTACCACATTGATTGATGTGTGTGTGTGTGTAGAACAATCCTTGTATCCCAGGGATAAATTCCACTTGATTGTGATGAATAATTCTTTAAATGTGCTACTGAATTAGGTTTGCTAGTATTTTATTGATAATTTTTGCATCTGTATTCATCAGTGATAGTGGACGTAGTTTGTTTTTTCTTCCTAGTGATGTCATTTTCTGGCTTTAGTATCAGGATCCTTCACTATAAGTATGTGTCTCTTTCAGGCTAAAGTGCTCTCTTGTAGGCAGCATATAATTGGAGCTTGCTTTTTATCCATTCAAACATTCTGTGTCTTTTGATTAGAGAATTTAATCCATTTGTGTTTAAAGTAAATAGGTTAAGAAATTCCTAGAATTGCCATTTTGTTAATAGTTTTCTGGCTTTTCTAGATCTGTTGTAGATTTGTTGTTTCTTATTTCTTGTCCTGCTGTCTTTTCTTGTGTTTTCAGGTCTCTTGGGTATCAGTATGCTTTAATTACTTTATCAGGTTCTTTTGTGTAATTGCTACAGGTTTTTGCCTTGTGGCTATCATGAGGCTTATATAAAATATCTTAAAATTATAGCACTCTTATTTTAAACTGATAATTTGATTTTGATAGCATTCCTAAACTTTACACTTTTACTTCTCTTCCCCACAATTAAGTTATTATTGACATTACTATATTTCATATTTTTATGTTGTGAATCCAGTAACAGATTATTGTAGCTATGACTATTTTTATCTTTGTTTTTCAACTTTTAAACTGAAGTTGTAAGTGAATTATACACCACCATTACCATAATGCACAATCTAATTATGACTATATACTTATTAATACCAGTGAGTTTATACTACCTTCTTCTATTTTTATGATGTTAGTTATGAAAGTATCCTTTTACTTCTACTCAAAGAACTCCCTTTAGCATTTCTTATAAGGCAGATTTAGTGGTGATGAACTCCCTCAGAGTCTCTCTCTCCTTCATTTCTGAAGAACATCTTCAGCAGCTATAGAATTCTTGGTTGACAGGTGTTTTTTTTCCCCCCTTTAAAATTTTAAATATATCATCTCATTTTCTCCTGGCCTAACAGTTTCTGTTGAGAAATACATCAATACTCTTATGGGGATTCCTTTATACGTAACTTGTCTCTTTCTTGCTGCTTTCAAAATTCTTTCTTTCTCTTTTGACAATTCAGTTATACTGTGTCTTAGTGTAGCCCTATTAAGGTTCAACCTATTGGGGGTCCTTTGACATCCATGAATCTGGATGTCCATTTCTCTTCCCAGTTTCAGGTAGTTTTCAGCCATTATTGCTTTAAATATACTTTTTGTCTCTTTCTCATGCTCTTTCCTTCCAGAATTCCCATAATGCAGATATTGTTTCTTTTGATTGTGTCCTATAAGTCCTGTAGGCTTTCTTTGCTCTGTTTCATTCTGTTTTCTTTTTGACCTTCTAACTGGAAGATTTCAAATGTTCTGTCTTTGAGGTCACCAATTCTTCCTTCTTCATGGTTAAGTCTCCTTTTGATGTTCTCTATTCAGTTCTTCAGTTAAGTCATGGTATTTTTAGCTCTAGGATTTCTGTTTGGCTTCTTTTTTCTTCTTTGATGGTTTCTATTTTGTTGAATTTCTCCTTTTGTTCATCCGTTGTTTTCCTAATTTCACTTAGTTGTCTGTGTGTTCTTATAGTTCATGAAACTTCTTTAAGATTATTTTGAATTCCTTGTCTGATAGTTCACAGATTTCTATTTCTTTAGGGTTAGTTATTAAAGCTTTATTAGTTTCTTTGGTATTTTCATGTTTATGTGATTTTTCATGATCCTTGATTCCTTATGTTGTATCAGTACATTTGAGTAAGCCATCTCTTCATCCAGACATTACAGATTCATTATTTTTTTTAAAGATTTTATTTATTTATTTGAGAGAAAGAATGAGAGATAGAGAGCACGAGAGTGAAGAGGGTCAGAGGGAGAAGCAGACTCCCTGCTGAGCAGGGAGTCCAAGGTGGGACTCGATCCCGGGACTCCAGGATCATGACCTGAGCCGAAGGCAGTCACTTAACCAACTGAGCCACCCAGGCGCCCTTTACAGATTCATTATGGCAGAGAAAATTCTTCACCAGTTGGCTCAGTTTATCCGGATGTGTCCACTTATAAAGTCCTTGGGGAGGTGGAGCTTGCTATCAGTGTCTATTTATAAGTGAGGCCACTGCCCACACTCTGAGGTCGGGGAGGCAGGGCTACTACTGGCTGAGAAGAGTTGAATAAAACCCCAGGCTTTGTTCCCTGCCCAAGCAAGCCTGCAGGACAGTCTCCACAATTTCTTGGGTTCTCCAGTCAGGCTTACTAGATGGTCAGGATTGGGAACTATACTGAATAATAGGTGGGGATACAAATTAGCTTCCCTGCCCTGGTGGGGCAGCAGAACAAGCTCCTGAGGGCCTGCATGGCTTATTGTTTGGGAACCTGAATCAGGCAAGACTATGTACTAAATTCCCTGGTATTAGAGCCACTGGTTTTGTTCTGCAGATGGGGGAAAGCCCTGGTCTGTGCTTTCTGTTCAAGTACCAGTTAAGCATGGATGTTGGGTGGACTGTGCAACTTCTGTGTGCAATACTGACATTCAGTGGTTGAGTGGGCTGAAGGCTGTATTTGGCTATGAGTGAGGCTACAAATATTTTTCCTGCCTAGGCAGAGTGGGAAAACTGGTTCCAAGGTCAGAAAGGCTCTTTGTGGTCTACTCAAGTTGACCCATGCCCCAAGTTCTCTGGCAGACTAGGGCCACTGGATTTGCTCTGTGGACAAACAGGTCTACCTGCTGGACTCTGCTCAAGTATTGCTAGGCTATATAACATTCAAGATGTTTTTGGCCAGGCTTTCTGCTAAAACAGTTCCAGGAGCTACACTTAGCTGTGGGCTGGGCTATGACTCAGCTCCAGGGCCAGCAAGGTGTTTATGTGAAGACCAAAATCAGGCAGACCTTTCAGGTTCCCTGGTCAGATTACACCATTGCCTTGGCTCAGCAGATTAGCAAAGCTGCTGGTTGGGACTACAGCTCAGGCCCCACATGTATGAACTTAGTCTCTCAAGATCCAAACGTTGGTTATGCAAGTCTCTCCCTCCATTCTCCATCCCAATCAGATTCCCAGTGGCCAAGCCCCAAAGATTCTGCCACAGTTTCTGTGGGACAGGACTGGACTGGGAACTCCCGGGAAGTTAACCCCAAGGCTGGGGTTGCTGGATGTCTATCCTGGACTCTCCCCCCCTGGAAGGACCATAGGCACAGGGTAGACCTCTCTGCATGATTTTTAGCCAGCGTGGGAGAGGGGCAATGTGATCAATGTGTAGTCATTCCTCTTACCCTTCTATTGTGTTGTCTGTTGGTCTCTGTTATAGAGCACGGTGCTTCAGTCTCAGCCCTGTGTTCTAGGATTCTCTCAGTTGTCTTGTATATGAATAGGTCTTAGTTCTTCTTGTGAGGAGGAGCAAAGTCAGGAATGACCTATGTCATCATCTTAGTGACATCTCTCCTGAATTTTTAAGTTGCTTAACCTTAGTATCTGTAAGTGGAACTGGCAGCTATATTTTCCTAAACAGGTAAATGCTTTCCAATTGCCCTTGACAATAACTAAACAAAAGGCATTTTTTTTTTTGTCCAAGGTTCAAGAAAAATAACATTTCTTCAGAAAATAAGGAACATTTATATGGCTTATTAGATAAACTCTTTTGTCAAATTTGAGAAAATCATGTTGAGATACAACCCTGGGCTGGGACTGCCAGCCAAGTGAGTGAAGTCTTCTGCCACTTAGTAAACAGAGTAACTATGATTTTGATTATCCACACACTTATGAAAAAAAAAAAAAAAACGAACAGTAACAACAGCAAAAAATAGGCCTAAAAGAGGAAGTTAGACTCTTAGGATTGATACAGCTATTTCTCTATGGAAAAGTACTGCTTCCAGTCTGAACCGTGGTGTATTTAGGTAAAGTAAGTTCATTCTAGGGCGCCTGGGTGGCTCAGATGGTTAAGCGTCTGCCTTCGACTGGGGTCATGATCCCAGGGTCCTGGGATCGAGTCCCGCATCGGGCTCCCTGCTGGGTGGGGAGCCTGCTTCTCCCTCTGCCTCTGCCTCTCTCTCTCTCTCTCTCTCTGACTCTCATGAATAAATAAATAAAAACACTTTAAAAAAAAAGTAAGTTCATTCTACTGATTCAGTGATATAAAGGATAGAAACACATGGAATTACCAGAATGCAGATAAAACGTGTATTCATGTTTGCATGGTGGTTTGATTAAAAAAATTATTCTTTCAAACATTATATTGTTTGATACAAAAATAGGGATATAAATTTACTTGAATCTTAATGCCTTTATCGGATATGTAATGATTTAATCAAATTACAATTAAGTTGATCTAAAAATAGGGTTGTTTTTTTATTCATAATTGTTAGAGCAACTTAAATAAGCTTTAATCATTTGGGCTCTTCCAAACCGAAAGAAATATACCTAAACATAGTTCTGAAATGCCTAGTGTCTTTATGATTTCAATAATTACAAGTGAACTTATTCACCTATTCTGATATAGCTAACTTTTATTTGGTGCATTTTGTGCCACATAGAAAATTGTGATATTTCTCATGGAGTAACTTATCCATGTATATTCTAAAGAGGAGTACAGCTAAAATATGCATAATGTATAATAACCTTCCTCAGATTGATACGATTGAACTAATGAGCTCAGATCCTGAGGGGAGTTTTGACAAACTAGAAAGCTTCAATTGTATAGATAAACAGATGTGATTTTATTGAAACTTTGAGAACAGATGTGATTTTATTACTGTCTTTTGTCTTTATCAAAAACCAAAACATGCATTGAAGGCATTGGACTATTTGATATGCTCTCATGATTTAAGTCCTGCAGAATATGAAATTCCTGTCCTCCTTCACAGCTCTGGGGAGCTACTCTTTCCGAAAAAAGTTCAGAAGCTTTTTTAATGCATGACTGTCCTCGGCCCAGTCCTGTGGGAGGTGTGGAGGAAGAAAGGAATTTGGCTAAGGGAATTGAAACATATTAAAAAAACAAAACACAACAACATTAAAAAAAAAAACGAATCTTGTGATTTGGCTAAAGAACACTGAAGACATGGGTTTGTAAACCAGGGCTTAGTAATTTTCCAGTACCCTGATGGGTCTACTCCTACTCCATGTATTGGAACTAAAAATAACGACACAGCTAATTTAAAAATTCAGTTTTAGAGTATGGATTTTAAAGTGTGTATTGCTCTCTTTTATTACAGCTGACATATTTGAAGTGAGAATGAGCTAGTTCCCCCCCTCCGCCCACAGTAAAAGGCCATATTACATCAAACCATAGCATTTCAGAACTGGAATAGTCTTCACATCTAAGCTTTTTATCTATGGTATATGCTCCTCTAAAAACTTGGGAACTTTTCCATGGAATGCAAATCGAGTTGTGGAAGAAAAAAAAGTGTTTTACTTTTCAAGTAGAAATATAATTCTAGATGCTTGAATATTTTATATATTCCAGTAGCCACATTAACAATGTGAGAAGAGGTCGAATTTTAAAGATACATTTAACTTAACCCATTATATCCAAAATATTAGTTTACCATGTGCATTCTTTTTTGTATAAGTCTTTGAACGCCTGTGTGTGTGTTAGTCTTGCTGCCCATCTCAATTTGGAACAGCTACATTTCAAGTGCTCCATAGTCACATATGGGTCATAGCTACTGGGTCAGCACTGCTCCAGTGTTTGTAAAACAGTGTGTTAACACACTAGGCGTCTTTCCTGCAGGACTTCTCATAGCCATTGGCATGCTAGTGTGCACCATGCACAGTTATTAACATCTACTTAGGTAACAGCATTTGGGATATGCTACTCTATACCTTGTGGCACTCAGGAAAAATGTCTTTATGCCCCTGGATTTTGAAAACACGGTTAACAAATGACCTGTAGCTCTGAATTTTATCTGCCTCTGCCACCTTACTAGTAGTCAACATTCTACCAGATACTTAACCTTTCTTAATTTGTCTCCTTATCTGAAAAATGGAACTTTGATCAGTGACTTTGCAGGACTAGTCTAAGGACTAAATGAGAGCATTAATAACGTACCGTAAGTGCCTGGTACTACAGGCGCTGAGTAGATATCTCATGTCTGCATTTTTATATATATTTATGATGTTAAAGGAGACAGATCATCTGTAATATATTTAAAACTATGTACAGATTTATGGTCTTGAATGAATCTTATGACACTAGTAAAATTTTTCAAGGGACTCAGTTTGGAACTATGTTGTTCTAAATCTGCACCTTAGGTGCAGGAGATTAAAGGTGGTGGTCTTAGAAGAAAGCGTACTTTATACTGATTCCAAGTTTTCTCATCTACCTTCAGTCATTAATTATAAGATTTTAGATGAGCTTCCTTTTGAAGAACAGATCCACAGTTAAAATTAATTGGTACTCTACTATAACAGAGAATTTAAGAATGGAATAAAATGTATGCCCATGCCTACACAAATATTCTATTCATGAGAGGTTAACTGTCTTGTGAAGTAATTGCTTGAGAAATGGTCACTTATATTGACAGGTACTTATCTTTGTCATAAAAAAAAAAAAAACCAAAACCAAACAAACAAAAAACCCTATGTTATTCTCCAGTGGAGTGCTACAAAGTGAGTCCAGCACAAATTAGATGAATGAATTTGCTGCCAGGATGGTTCACATTCCACAGGCTACAGAATACCATTCACATTTTCTTTATCCATTCATCCATGGTGGAAGCTTAGAATGCTTCCATCAACACTTGCTATTTCTTGTCTTTTTGATAATAGCCATTGTGGTTTTGAGTTGCATTTCCCTGATGATTAATGATGTTGAGCACCTTTTCACAGACCCATTGGCCATCTGTATGTCATCTTTGGAAAAATGTCCATTCAGATCCTCTGCCAATTGTTGAATTGGATTGTGTGGCATTTTTTGCTATTGAGTTGTAGGAGTTCTTTATATATTTGCAAATATTTTCTTCCATTATGTAGATTATCTTTTCATCTCATTGATCGTTTCCTTTGCTGGACAGAGCTTTTTAGTTTGATGTAGGCCCACCTGTCCACTTGTACTTTTGTTGCCTTTGCTTTTGATGTCAAATCGAAGAAGTCATTTAAGGCCAAAGTCAAGTTACTTACTGCCTATGTTTTCTTCTAGGAGTTGTATGGTTTCAGTCTTACGTTCAAGTCTTTAATTCATTTTCAGTTACTTTTTGTGTATAGTGTAAGACGGTAGTTCAGTTTTATCCTTTTGCATGTAACTCTCCAGTTTTCCCAACATTATCTATTAAAGAGACTGTCTTTTATCCATTGTATATTCTTGTCTCCTTTATTGTATGTTAATTGACATATATATGGGTTTATTTCTGGGCTCCCTATTCTGTTCCTCAGATCTATTTGTCTATTTTCGTGTCGATACCACACTGCTTTGATTACTGTAGCTTTGTAATATAGTTAGGAATCAGGGAGCATGATGCCTCCAGCTTTGTTCTTCTTTCTTAAGATTGCTTTGACTATTCGGATTTCATGCAAATTTTAGGATTGTTTGTTCTATTTCTATGAAAAATATTGGTATTTTGATAGGGATTACATTGACTCTGTAGATTACTTTGGATAGTCTTTCTATTTGCATCTTCTTCAATTTCTCTCGTCAATGTCATGGTGTTCAGTGTGCCTCTTTGGTTAAATGTATTCCTAGGTATTTTATCCTTTTTGATGCAATTGTAAATGGGATTGTTTTCTTAATTTCTTTCTCATAGCTTGTTATTAGTGTATAGAAATGTATAGAAATGCAACAGAGTTTTGTATATTGATTTTGTATCCTGCAACTTTACTAAATTTATTAGTTCGAACAGGCAGCAGCTTTTAAAGTATGAAAATATATACAGTTCTGTGGGGCTGCAAATCTGAAGTCTCATTGGCCACCACAGCCAGGTGTCCTAGAGGTGTCCTCTGGGTGGCAGTAGCAAAAGTTAGGGTGCCAAATGAGTGTATAAGCTCCTTTCCAGGAGATACTGATGACCTGGAGTGAGGCAGAAGGAGAATGCAAAGATGGTCAGTCCACCGACCTCTCTCCCTAGAGAGCACTTCAGGAGATGCCTAGATGTGTGCCACATTAGGAGCCTGTCTCTTAGGTTGAAGCTCCAGGAAAAGTAAATAGGCCACTTCCAGAAAGACTATGTTTCAGTCTATTGTTTGTCCCGTCCCCTGAGGGTGGTAACTAGTCAAGAACTGTTTCTCCATGTGTTACAGTCCCATGAAACCCATGAAAGCAAGCTCTGCTGGGCTACCAGAAACAAGTAATCAAGGGGCATCCCTGGGTGACAGTCACAGAAACTAGGACAACAGACACATGTACAAGCTCCCCTCTGGAAGACTCTGTCACTCAGGAGCACAGCAGAGGAAGAGCACAAAGCCTATGCCAGCCCTTTGAGGTCTCTGGAGAGGATTATAGTCGGCCCTTAGATGTGTGTTCCATTAGCCTGACTCTCAGGCTGCAGGTATGAAGAACTAGTAGGCTTCTTCCACAGAAATACTGGATGCCTCAGTCTGTGGCCTCGTGCTGTGCCCTAGGGGCAGTAGCCAGTTAAGAACTCTGTTTCTGTTTCTCTCGTGTGTACACCATGACCATAAGCCCCACTAGCCACCCAGAGCGAGGTGTTCTGGAGGTGTTCCCTGGGCAGCAGCCATAGAAGTCAGGGCACCAGAGGAGGGCACAAACTCCTTTGCAG
Organism: Zalophus californianus; assembly: GCF_009762305.2. NCBI lineage: Eukaryota > Metazoa > Chordata > Mammalia > Carnivora > Otariidae > Zalophus > Zalophus californianus. The sequence continues at coordinate 23,886,702 of NC_045606.1, read as the reverse complement.
GAGATAACAGCAAGCCGGAGTGAGGCAGAAGGAGAGCGCAAAGATGGCACCTGCTGGCCTCCATCTCCAGAACATTTCAGTAGACCTCTAGATGTGTGTGGAATTAGATGACTGCCCTTAGGCTGATGCTTTAAGATAAGCAAATAAGCCTCTTTCATAAAAGTCTGGGCAATTTTCAGTCAGCGGCCTCTGCACTGGGCACTGGGGTGGATGAGTCTGCACACTTGAGCCTTTAAGAAGTGTTTTCTCAGTTCACTATAGTCTTGCGGGTTTCATGGATGCAAGCCCCTGTGGCTTTCAGAGCTGGACTTTTTGGGGGTTCATCTCTCAGGTGCAGGTGTTAAAAGTTGTGGTGCTCAATGCCAGGTTCAAACCCTTAGCTGTTCACAAAGAAGCATGGGGTTTTGAGATTTTTCTCAGTCGTGGGTAGCCATGCTAGGAATGGGTTTTATGGTGAGATTGTGACTTTATCTCTCCTACCCACTTCAATATGGGGGTTTTTTTCCCCTCATTCACTCAATGTTTAGGAGTTGCTCAGCTAGTTTTTGGGATGTTGGTGGTTTTGTTCTGTTTTTGTGGTTTTTTTTTTCCCAGAGGAAATTGTTCCATATATAGCTATAAATTCAGTGTGTCTGTGAAAGGAGATGAGCTCAAGGTCTTCCTACATCTTGACCTGGAAACCAGTACTATTTAATGTAATAAAAATTAAGGACAGAGTTGTCTGGAAATAGCTTTGACTTCACTCCTTTTTGATTTCAGAAGGAAAGGATCGAAGCTGTACTGTGAAGTTGCACAGAAAATAATTAAAATTCAAGAGTGCCTAACAAAATTCTAGGTAATATGTAATCTCCCAAATGGCTTACTTTTAAGACTAGCTTTATACTGAAATTGTACAAACATCTCTCAATTTAGTAAAAATGAACTCCAAAATTACAGATCTCATTAAAAAAAGAAAATTCTGGTAAGATAGAGAATACATATATAGCATATGCAGGAATAAAATTAATTTTAAGCATCCCTTCATAGACACTGCAACTGGAAGAGTAATTTCTTTGGCCTTGAATCTTAGGTTATCAACAGTCCCGCTCTCTATCCTCCTGGGCATTCTTTTAGATGAGGCACTATGCAATTCAGGAGGAAACAGCACCTTCTCTTATTAAAAGTGGCACTTACCATCTGCTAAAATAGTCGTTCAATCGGCCTCGATCTTCTATACCTGCTTTGCTCAACACTACTGTCTCAATTTTCGTCAGTAAATCAATGCATTCTTAATTCGAACAACTGTCTCTTGGCGATGGCAGTTTGCTGGTACGGAGCTCAGGAAGATAGCCTGTAAGTCAGGGAAGCTGGAAACATCTGTCCTTCTGTACGGTGCTTGAGAAGATTCATCCCATGGCATGCGTGTCATGGCCTCCTCAGCCCCAGTCTGCATGCTGCCAGTGACTTCCTGCCTGTGCACTTTGGGGTGTTTCTGTACTTGATGAAATGTGTTTCACAACTTTTAAGGTAACTAAGAAAATCCAAGTAAATAATAGAAATCACAACAGACACCAAGGCAAGTCATATTGATTAAGGGAAAAATGCCTGGGAAACCCGCCAATGGAGTTGTGAAATATAAAGCTCGTGATATAGAGGGGCATTTTAACTATTAAGATAGGGTTTTGAAAAGCAACTAACAAGAAAAAAACCTTCCCATATCAACTTTAAAATAACCTAAATCTCTCACATTTTTGGTTACATGAAAACAAGAGATGCATTTTTGGTCCTCCTTCACTTGTTCCATTCTATCAGGATCAATGTGAGACACTCAGAAGTTTTAACTATAAAGATAAATCCCAGTGGTTATTTTGTTTCTGAGGCGTTGCATCCAAGGCTCATAGCAACAACCACTGGTCAAGCACTGACGATGATTTTAAAGGCACTGCCAAATTAAATAGTCTTTATAATCAAATAACAGGGACATTTATTGTTTGCCACATGCCAGGCTCACTTCTCAGTGCTTAACAGTCATTGTGAACTTACTAAATACTGACAACCATTATGATTAGTGGTCTGATTAGTTAATCCCTATTTTTTTCAGGTGATAAAAAGGAAACAGATACAAATTAAATAAATTGCCCAAGGTTACCCAAGTAATAAGAAATAGAGCCAGGATTTGAACGCAGACTGGATGCCAGAGCCTAGGCCCTACCACCACTCTCTACTTGCTCTACAATAGCACACTGAGCAATGACAATAGTAACATCTGTAACATTGATGATGTTATTAATTAAATTCATTTACACAAGGCACCATGGTTGGTTTGGCAGACACTACATGATATAAAACATCTAAAACTGTTCATACTCTTAGGTAGCTTCAAATCTAATGGATGTTACACTTAATCTTAGCCAAAAGGCCGAGAAGCAATTAATGGATGTTATAACATAAATAGCTTGGGTATAAGACATAATAGGTATCATATTTAATTTTTTATTTTTATTGAGATATATTTGACATATAACATATTAGTTTCAAGGTGTACATGATAATTTGATATTTGTATATATTGTGAAATGATCACCTAGTTGACATCTGTCACCTCACAGAGTTACAAAATTTTTTCTTGTAAAGATTTACTCTCTTTCAAATATGCAATACCGTATTAACTATCATTGTCATGCTGTATTTTATATCTCCATGACATATTTTGTAACTGAAAGTTTGTACCTGTTAACTTCTTTTGCTCATTTTGCCCACTGCCTGTTCTGGCAATCACCAATCTGTTCTCTGTATCAATGAGCTTCTTTCTTTTTTAACTTTTTTTAAAAAAGATTTACTTATTTATTTGAGAGGAAGAGAGAGAGAAAAAGGGAGAGAGAGCATGAGTACGGGTAGGGGCATAGGGAGAGACTCTCAAGCAAACTCCCTGCTGAGGGCAGAGCCCGCTTCGGGGCTGGATCCTATGACCCATGAGATCATGACCTGAGCTAAAACCAAGAGGCGGGTGCTTACCGACTGAGCCACCCAGGGGCCCCAGCTTCTTTCTTCCCCCCCCCCCTTTTTTTTAATCCACATATAAGTGAGATCATATAGTATTCGGTCCTTCACTCTGACTTATTTGGCTTAGCATAGTGCCCTCAAGGTCCATCCATGTTGTTGTAAATGGCAAGATTTCATTCTTTTTATGGCTGAAAAATATTCCATTGTGTATGGAATTGATCCACTCAGCTGTTGCTAGACACTTAGATTGTTTCCATATCTTGGCTACTGTAAATAATGCTGCAGTGAACATGGGGATACATATACATCTTTTTAATTACTGCCTTTCTTCGGAAGTGAAATTGCTGGATGATATTACAGCTCTATTTTTTTAATTTTTTTGAGGAACTTCCATACCGTTCTCAATAGTGGCTGCACCAATTTACATTCTCACCGCAAATGCACAAGCGTTTTTTCTCCACATTCTCACCAACTCTTATTTCTTGTCTTTTTAGTATATGTGCTGCCGAAGCGAGCACATTTCTTGTCTTTTTAGTAATGGCCTTTCTAACAGGTATGAGGCAATAGCTCATTGTGATTTTATTTGCATTTTTTTCTGATCATTGGTGATGCTGAGCACATTCATGGACTTGTTGGCCATCTGTATGTCTTCTTTAGAAAAATACCTATTGGGCACCTGGGTGGCTCAGTTGGTTAAGCGACTGCCTTCGGCTCAGGTCATGATCCTGGAGTCCCTGGATCGAGTCCCGCATCCGGCTCCCTGCTCTGCAGGGAGTCTGCTTCTCCCTCTGACCCCCCCCCCCATGTGCTTTCTCTCTCTTTCTCTCAAATAAATAAACAAATTCTTGAAAAAAATAGAAAAATACCTATTTAGGTCCTCTGCCCTTTTTAAAAATCGGATTGTGTGATTTTCACTATTGAGTTATAGGAGTTCTTTATATCTTTTCAGTATTAACCCCTTATCAGATAGGATTTGTGAATCTATTCTCCCATTCCATAGGTTGCCTTTTCATTTTGTTATTTCCCTTGCAGCACAGTATCTTTTCAGTTTGCACTCCTACATATTTTTGCTTTTGTTGCCTTTAATTTTGGTATCAGATCCAAAAATTGATTGCCAAGGCCGATGTTAAGGAGGTAACTATGTTTCTTTAGGAGTTTAGGGTTTCAAGTCTTAGATCCAAGTCTTCAATCCATTCAATTTTTGTGCATGTTTTAAGATAGTGGTCATTTCATTCTTTTGCATATGGCTGTCCAGTTTTCCCAACACCATTTATTGAGGAATGTCCTTTCCTCATTGTATATTATTGGCCCCTTTGCTGTAAACAAATTGACCATAAATGCATGGGTTTCTGAGCTCTCTAGTCTGTTCCTCAGATCTGTGTATCTATTTTTATGTCAATACCATACTATTTTGATTACTCTAACTTTGTAATATCGTTTGGGATCAGGCAGCATGATGCCTCCAGGTTTGCTATTATGTATTTTTAATTTAAAAAAAAAAAGTGTCGTGGCTCAGATAAACTCAAAACGTTAAGAGTGGGGACAAGCTACTTATACATTTTCTGGAAATTAGGTAGCATTCTCAAGAGTTCTGTAACAGGGGGCACCTGGGTGGCTCAGTTGGTTAAGTGTCTGCCTTCAGCTGAGGTCATGATCCCGGGGTTCTGGGATCGAGCTCAGAATCGGGCTCCCTGCTCCACGGGAAGCCTGCTTCTCCCTCTCCCACTCCCCTGCTTGTGTTCCCTCTCTCACAGTGTCTCTGTCAACTAAATAAATAAAATCTTAAAAAAAGAATTCTATAACAGACATTAAGTCAGAAGTCACAGATTGAAAACCTTGTTGATTTGATCTTGCTCAAGTTAATTAACCTCTCTGAGCCTTTTCTGGTCTTACAGTTACTTTGGTATTCAAGTAAGACCACAGGCATTTTATTCAGGACTTTTTCAGTAAGTAATTGAATGACTTAGATTAAGCATAAAAGGAGTCTTTTAGAAGGGTATTTAATGAAGGGCATTTTAGAAACCAGAACAGCTTTTAGAAACTTAGGGATGAGAACTGGGACTACAACTGGTTCATTTTGAGTCACGTGCCTAGTGACAGGAGACTAGGACTGGTCAGGCTTGGAGCCTATGCCAGCGAGGACTGGCAGCTCTCCTAGAACTATGGAGTTCTCAAAAGGGCAGAATAAAGAAGATGCCAGTTGAGTCTAAAAAGATATCACAAACAAAGGTCCTAATAAATAAAAATAACATTAGATAGGAGTGAACACTTCCCATGTCCTGGACATTGTCTTAAACATGTCTCACATGTATGTAGAGAGATGCTTGAAAGAAAACACAGGCTATGCACAAAGTACTATTAAGATGTAGTGTGGGAGAGGAGTGGAAATGAAAGGAACTGGGCTCAGATGATGGAAGAGCCCTGTATAGGAGGCGAAGTTAAATTTGATTTTGACAGGTGAGAGACAATGCAGGTCAATGCACAGATGATAACACAACCGCAGTTCTGTTAGGATCACTGGCCTGGATTAGAGAAGGGAGAAATGGGAGGTGGAGAATTTAATTAATAAACCATTTCCTGTGCAAGTTACACAAAAACCTGCTTTCAGTAGGTGGTCGTAGGTATGGGAAAAAAAAAAGTGAGGCAGTGGACAAGTAGAATTGTGAGCAAGATGGAGATGAGGGCTAAAAAGAGTTCTAAGTGGCTAAAAAGTTCCCCACTAAAGGACTGAATCAATGATGGTATTGAGTGGCCACACCAGGAGGTAAGAACTTGTTTAGTGGTAGAATGATGAGGAATATGGCTTGGCGCATATGGACCCAGAGCTGGCGGCACCTTCTCAGAAGCGGGTATCAAGCAGTCAGCCCTAAATGTGATACCATAGCTCATGAGGAAAACTTGGAGCCGGAAAATTTACTCAAGCTTCTGGAGTGGATGAAATTGCAAAAAGATACCAAAGATACAGGAGAAATGGACATTCTAGATAGATGCTTAAATCCTCAGGCAAAACATGTTTAAGTCAACAGGTTTGTAAAATTTTAAAAATTTGAATTTATTAGGATTTATTAGTAACACAATTACACAGAATAAAGTTCAGGAATTCACCAATGATGGTCACCAAGATGTGCTTCTTTGTGGCTTTTTAAACGGTATTTCTCATGATTCAAATTTATTCATAGTATAGGTGAATTTCATACATAGCTTCACAATATGGATGTTACAGGTCTTCCATCGGTAAAATTAATGAAAACATATCTTTCATGAAAGGCACATAAAGAATCTAAACTAACACATTTAAGAAAGTGTGACAATTTTGAATTTCTTTACAAAGAAGAAAAACGAATCCCCAAAATAGAACAGGTGAAAATGTAGTCTGTGGTTACCCCCCCACACACACACATACACATACTCTTCAAGAAATACACTTCAACAAAATGACAGCACATAACTCAACTTAGAAACTACTTATCCACGAAGCTTACTGAAGGACTTCTTCAAGATGAGGAAACAAAACAGAAGGAGGGTAGGGAATGCTGTTCATGTTGCTGAAATGAGGTCACAGACACACGTTGTGAGGAATCAAAAGAAAAGACTATCAAAATTCAATATCGAGCTGACATGTAAGACTTATTTCAGGACACATACAGTCACTGACTTCTTTATAAATACTACTACTCATTTTCTAAGTGTAATTGCCTGTTTCATTCTCAGAAATAACAGCACAATTTAAAAAGATATTGACTCAAGCAAGTGGAGGAAATCTGAATAGTCTAAGGGAAGAAAGTAATTTTAATATAGTGTGATAATTAAATTTGAAACTAGTTACATATATGAATTTAAAGCTTGCATTATATCAGCAGCAGAAAAATGAAAGGTCTTTCTTGTTATCTTCCAAATAAGGAACTATCATGTATACTAGGTACAAGGGATTTCCCAAAGGAAATACACAAATGAATGTCTCAAAATTCATTATGCTGACATATTTTTTACCCACAAAATGCTCTCAATAATCCACCTAAACTTAGTTATAAATAAAAATGTAGTTATTTAAAGTGTATAAAAATTAATCTGGCATCACCTTTAAGGAAATGCATGAATACCATCCAAATATTAAAATTCAAAGTGAAAACAAACCAACTGAATAAAAATTGTTTACAGTAAGCCTAAGAGAGTATATCCTCAGAAATCTGAAATTTTAGTTTTTCAAACCAAATCCAATGTAGAATCAGATCAGCATGCACTCTTAAAAGAAAAATTAAAATGCATACAATGTTTACATAACTGATCCAAAGGCAGCTATATTCATCCTCTTAAGAACATTTCAATAAAACACATTGAATTTAAAGAACAAATCATGTTATTAAAATAGTCTGTGCAATGTTTATACAAATAACTTTTTTAGGATTATAAGTATACATATAATCAAGATAAGGACGGCAATGTTTCCTATTTTTAATTACTATACTTAAAAATTTACAGGACATGAACATAAATAAAGCTGTTTAAAACTGGCAAACACAGTAATAGTCTGTCATTCAGTACAAAGTACTTAATATTTCTGATATGACCAAAGCCATCACGCTAGAATTTTGCCACTCTTAAAGCCTAAAAGTAGTGTGGGAAAACTAAAGTTATAAATACATGTATACATACATTTGCATATTTACACTTAACGCAGAAATCATCAATACACTAGAGACGAGCGTTAACACTGCCCTTAGTTTCACACTGCAGGACCACCCTTTACATTTAAGAAAGATCCTTCTGTACCTTTCAGTTAAAAAAAAAAAGACACAACAGAACAACTTTGGTCAGGTCCCAGATGCATTTGCTGTATACTACATTCCCGTGTTGCTGCAAGACTCTAGTTTAGAGAGATCCACATATAAGCACTCATTTGGTTTGAAAATGCATTTTTTCCCATTAACTGCAAGACTCAGAAGAGACCACAATCTTTTAGATTATTTTTTATGATGACATCTGTTACAGCATCAAAAACAAACTGCACATTCTTAGTATCTGTGGCACATGTGAAGTGGGTGTATATTTCCTTTGTGTCCTTTCTTTTATTGAGGTCTTCAAACTGACACTGAATGTATGCAGCTGCCTCTTCATATGTGTTTGAGCCTGAGATGGGAAAAGGCAAGAAAAACATAAGGTGAAAAGTTAAAATGAGTACATGGCTAAGCAAAATGGACCTGCAAATACTGAAGTTCGTTTCATACATACAAAATATGTGGATTCTGTCACTGTGTTTTTCCTTCTGGGATGAGAGAAATGATTTCTTCTAAATGAAAAATGCCCAATGTTAATTACCCTTTCATGACTGTCAGCCTTTTAAAAAAACCCCACAATCAAGAGCATGGTATTCCAGGCTCCCCAAGGTCTTTGTCCCCACCAGATTCAAATACCAGATCTCCCTTTTTTCTTCTCCCTTATATGCTCCATCCCAACACCGAACCAACTCCCTTCCCTGATGGTGGCATGCCATTTCCTTTCTAGCCTAGTGGTTGATCAAGAAATGTTGGCTGAATGCTGATCAGTACTTTTTAATTCCCTTTTCTCTATACACATTACTTAGCTTTTCCCATTTTTCTTTATTGAAAAACTGGGACATGGGTCTCCAGTGTGGCTTACGGCCATGAGGTTAAAGACTTCTGAGTACAAACACTCCAGAAGTGGTCCGTATCTAAAGACAATCACATGCATATTCTGCGATGCAGCAATAGTGTCTCGGTGTGCCATGGACAGAACCACGTACATATGTTCACCAGAAGACCTATAAGGCTATTCATAGCAGAACCAACTTCTATGTCAGGAAACCACCCCAAAGTTCATTGATTACAGACTGGCAAATAAAGCTTGTATATCTGTATAATGAGCTGCCGTACAGTAATGAGAAATGAGAATCAAAGTACTATTGCTATGCACAACATGAATGAGTTCCAGAACCATACTGTGCAACAAATGAAGCCAGACACACAAAGGGTATAAAACTGTACAATTCAACTGATGTTTGTTTGGAAGAAGATGGAAAACAATCAAAATTAATCAATGAAGATGAAGGTCGGGCGCCTGGGTGGCTCAGTCGTTGAGTGTCTGCCTTCAGCTCAGGTCATGATCCCGGGGTCCTGGGATCGGGTCCCGCATCGGGCTCCCTGCTCAGCGGGGAGCCTGCTTCTCCCTCTGCTTCTCTCTCTCTCTCTCTGTCTGTCTCTCATGAATAAATAAATAAAATCTTAAAAAAAAAAAAAAATGAAGATGAAGGTCATAATTACCCTATGTGTGTGTGTGGGGGGGTTGTGATCACTTAAGACTAGGAGAGGCATGATGGGGTTTCTGGGGACCTGGTAATATTCAGTTTCTTGATCTGAATGGTGAATAGATCTGTATTTTCACTTTTTAAAATTCAGTGAGCTTCACATTTATGCTAAGTGTGCATGTATGCATCTATTTTATATGTGTACATATAGAATACCTCAAAGATGTTCCATTTGGGAAAAAAAAGGTGAACTCTCTTTTGCAGTAATAACACAAAATTATTTGGTTTTCAAGGTCCTCTGTTACCCAGCCTGCTTGATAAAGCTATTCTGACATCCTCTCCTCCACACCTGTGGTTCACTCCATGTCGGGCAGGACCCTGTACACCAGCTCCCACCTGTGATACTACAGCATGCTTCCCCTCCAGTGGACTTCACCAGTTTCCATATCTTGGCTTTTGTAAATGCTGCTGCAACGGATGTGGGGGTGTGCTTATCAAGTGTTTTCATCCTTTTTGGAAAAATTCCCAGAAGTGGAATTGTTGGATATTTCAATTTTCTTTTGTGGGACTCTATACCACAGTGGCTGCACCAATTTACACATTCTCATCAACAGTGCAAGAGGGTTACCTTTTCTCTACATCCTCGCCAGCACCTGTTGCCTTTTTGATAATACCTATTCTAACAGGTGAGGTGATAACTCACTGTGGTTTTGATTTGCATTTCCCTGATGAGTAGTGATGGTGAGCAACTCTTCATGGACCTGCTGGCCATCTGTAGGTCTTCTTTGGAAAAATGTCTTTTCAGATCCTCTACCCTTTTAGTGGATGTTTTTTGCTATTTAGAGGTCTTTATAGGTTTTCAATATTAATCCCTTATCAGATACATAATTTACAATATCTTCTCCCATTTTGTTGATGGTTTCCTTTGCTGTGTAAAAGCTTTACAGTTTGATGTGGTCCTACTTGGGTATTTTTGCTTTTGTTGTCTTTAATTTTGATGTCATATCCAAAAACTCATCACCAAGACCAATGTCAAGGAGCTACTGCTTGTTTTCTTCCAGGAAGTTTTATGGTTTGGAGTCTTCGTTTTAAGTTTTTGATCCATTTTAAGTTCATTTTTGTGTATGGTATAATACAGTGCTCCAGTTTTCCTAGCACAATTTATTGAAGAGACGGTCTTTTCCTCATTGTATGTTCTTGGCTGTAAATTTTTTGATCATATATGTGTGGGTTTTCTTTTGGGCTCTCTATTCTGTTCCTCATATATATGGTCTATTTTTATGGCAATGCAATACTGTTTTGATTACTATAGCTTTATAATATAGTTGAAAATCAGGGACCATGCTGACTCTTTGTTCTTTCTCAGGACTGCTTTGGCTATTCGGGTTCTTCTGTGGTTCCACACAAATTTTAGGATTGTTTATACTATTTCTGTGGGAAAAAAATGCCAGTGGAATTTTGATAGGGATTGCATTATATCTGCAGATTCCTCTGGGGAGTATGGGCATTGTAACAAAATTTTTCCAAACCATGAACATGGACCATATTTCCATTTATTTAGGTCTTCTTCTACTTCTTTCACCAATGTCTTGTGGTTTTCAGTGTAGAGATTTTTCTTCCCTGAAATTTATTTTTAGGTATTTTTTCTTTTTAATGCAATTGTAAATAGTATTGTTTTCTTAATTTCTGATATTTCATTACTAGTTTATGGAAATGCAAAATGTTTGTGTATATACTGTGTATCCTGCAACTTGACTGAGTTCATTGATTAGTTTAAAAGTAGTTTGGTAGTCTTTAGACTTCAGAGGTTTATTTATATATATATAAATATCATGTGCACATAGTGACAGTATTCCTTCTTCCTTTCCATTTTGGATGCCTTTTCTTTTATTGTCTAACTGCTCTGGCTAGGACTTCTAATAGTATGTTGAATAAAAGTGGCAAGACAGGAAGACAGGGACTCCTTGTTTTGTTCCTGATGTTAGTGGAAAAGCTTGCAGTTTTTCATTATTAAAGTATGATGTTAACTATGGGCTTATAATGTATGGCCTTTATATGCTGAGGTCCATATATTCCCTCTGTACCCACTTTGCTGAGTTTTTATCATAAATGAATGCTGAATTTTGTCAAAGGGTTTTTCTGCATTTGAGATAATCAAGGCTTTTATCTTTAATTTTGGTAAGGGGGTATATCATGTTGATTTGAAATGTTAAACTACTCTTGTGTCCCTGGAATAAATCCCACTACATCATGGTGTATGATCCTTTTTAATAGATGTTGAATTCTGTTCACTAATATTTTGTTGAGGATTTCTGCATTTATGTTCATCAGGGATATTGGCCTAGAAGTTTTTTATGTCATCCTTGTCTGGTTTTGGTAACAGGGTAATGCTGTCCTCATAAAATGAGTCTGGAAATATTCCCTCCTCTTCCACTTTTTTGCAAGAGTTTTAGAAGGACTGGTATTAATTCTTCAGTAAATGTTGGTAGGATTCATCAGTAAAGCCATTTGGTCATGGACTTACTTATTGGGAGGTTATGATTACGAAGTAATTGGTCTGTGCAGATTTTCTATTTCTTCATGACTCAGTCTTGGTAGGTTGTATATTTCTAGGAATTTTTCTACTTTTTCTAGGTTGTCTAAGTTTACATTTTAATTTAACTCTTTCATGTTGCTAGCAGACCACCATATGCCTTACAAATCAAAATTTAGTTTATTAAATCACAATAAGTTTGGTATTCTGAAATCCTAAAGCAATAAAGTGTCTTAATGAAAGAAGTTAATGCAACCTATCAATTAAAAATATGTTTTGGGAAAACAGCTTGCACTGAGTGCATAGCTCAACTTCCTGTATATATTATGGGTAGCTAGACTGCTAAGTGCCAAGAGCTAAAAGATACATGAATAAACTCATGAGCACATTTCTCAATCTGATTTTAAGGATGTGGTGGGAGGGTGCTATCTCTTCTTCACGCGCTAGAACCATCATATATAAAGGCAGGTACAGGTGATAACCTGGTTCACAAATGGAGACCTGGGAGTGGGGTGGTAATAGAATTGAAAGGGAGATCGAGGAGATTTGAGAAAACAAAACACACGGGTTCAGTTTGAGTTTCAGGTGCTAAAAAACATGTACATGTTCAACAAGCAGCTGGAAACGTAAGCTTGAGGCTCTAGACAGAAATGAGAATCCACCATGGAATTTAAGTGTTGAGAATAAGACTGCGAAAGGAGAGTGCACTGAAAGATCACAGGTTACAGATGGAATGTGGTGAAATGCCAACACATGGATATTTAAGTAGAAGAGGAGGAATAGTTTCTTATTCAGAAACCCAGTATGTAAACCAGATTAAAAACGAAGTCCCTCTGCTTTAATAAGAGAGATGCTGTGTGCGTGTCTGGGCAGCAGAGAGAAGCATCTCCGTTCCTGGGACCCACTTTTCAACAGCAGCCCAGGAGATTGCAGGGAACTCAACGAAAACCAAGTTTTAACTCAAACTTCCGACTTCACGAATGGGGTACTGAGACCCAGGTACATTAACGGCCATGTTCCAGATCAAAGAGCTAATCACAGAAAGGCCAGGGCTGTACCTCAGGTTCTCCTTTTCGAAGTGTGAACCATTTCCTGCAGCAGGGAGATTACAGGACCACTAACAGTCTCATTACCAGGGCTGGGATTTCTTGTGAACCTTTGCCTGACTCCCCCGAAAAGTTAACTCATGGATTCCTTCTTCATTTATTCCCTACAATTACCGTTCGTGCTCCTTTGCAGTAACATGTTGCACTGCTTTTTTTTATGAGTACATCCATCTTTGAGGTTAGACTGCGTGCACACACCTGTCTTACCATGCATCAAACATACCTGGTCACTGGACAAACAAATCAGTATTTTAAATGAGTCATCACAGAAAATTGTCTAACAGTTTTCCCATATGACTATGCTATTTTCAATCATCTTAGCTACACGTCAAGGAACTACTTGTCCTTGAATGCAGTTTAATAATTTCCCTTAAAGGTAAGAATTATTAAGGCAAAGATTCAAATCTATAATTGAAATTTTGCATTAGGGGGACTTTCCCTAGAAATACATGACTTGGTAAGTTATCCACAGAAAGCAGAATACCTGCATATTCTGGATAGCATATAGTGAGAGGGCTCTTTTTGATTTTTTCTTCGAAGAGATCCTTCTTGTTTAGAAAAAGTATAATAGATGTATCTGTAAACCATTTGTTGTTACATATGCTGTCGAACAACTTCATGCTTTCATGCATTCGATTCTGTAACAGAGAAGAATACAATCAATTTGTCACAAGGGCAAGGATTTTGAGAAGCATTACTTTTTAAAAAAGCATTATAATAAAATAGAGCTTAGTCAGCTAAAAACCAGCATACCACAAAAACACATTTCTGCCATTTAGGGACAAGTACACTTGATTACAGGTAAGATGAATGCATACACCACTCATCACTTTTTGCATTCAACCAGTGCTCAGAGTGTCCGCTATGTGTCACTCTGCCCGGGGACACCCTGCCGCAATCTAGAGATGCCAAGTGCAAACATCTGGAGACCTCACTGTTATAGACGGAATCGAAGTTTCCATTAAAAGACAAGGAGAGGTTTTTAAAGATTAATAAATTAAACCGAATAAGCTGAAACACAATTAGCTCAACACTCTAAAGATAATGGTTTATTAAGGAAGGAAACCTCCAATCCTGTTTCCTGCCCTTCTAGTGTCTGTGGTTTCTAAAAGGGCATGGATACATTTTATGGTGCCAAAATTACAGAAATGGATGTATGGTGGTATAGTGTACCTACTGCACTGCAATTGTATGCGCCTGATTTTAAAAATACAAAAGTGACATTTTGGGGTGCCTGGGTGGCTCAGTCGGTTGGGCGTCTGTCTGCCTTCGGTTCGGGTCATGGTCCTCGAGTGCTGGGATTGAGCCCCGCATTGGACTCCCCGCTCAGAGGGGAGCCTGCTTCTCTCTCTGCCCCTCACCCTGCTCTCATGCTCTCTCTCAAATAAATAAAATCTTTAAAGAATAAATACAGAAGTGACATTTCAAACTTTTTTTCCCCAACCTGTACTAATGTTAATTTAAAATGACAGAATTTTAGATTTCTATTTAAAAATATTCCCTCTAGATTAATGGTACCTTGGAACACATCTGAAAATTACGTGTCAATAGCAAAATGTAACCTGGATCAAAGATTACAGAGCTGACAGAAGTTAACATTTAAGAAAAATGAGCCTTAGACTATTATGGGAACTAACTTTACTTTCAGTCACTATGTAGATAACCAGATACTAGAAATGCATAGTTAAGCATATAGCATTGAAGTGAGATTAACTCTCAGTCTTTTCTTATTGTGGGGGTCCATCCTTGCTTCTTGAGTGAGTGTAACTTCCCTTTTATTATATAAACAGAAGAGCTAGAGAAAAAGAAAGAAAGAGACTGAACTTTCAAATAATTCATGCATTAGCAAGAATTACTCAAGAATTTTTCTCAGAAAAATTCTTGGCAACATCTCCAGCCCTTCATATTTCACACTTAATTTTCTTTTTTTTTTTTTTTTAAGATTTTTATTTATTTGACAGAGAAAGAGACAGAAAGGGAATACAAGCTGGGGGAGTGGGAGAGGGAGAAGCAGGCTTCCCGCGGAGCAGGGGGCCCGATGCGGGGCTCGATCCCAGGACCCTGGGATCAAGACCTGAGCCGAAGGCAGACACATAACGACTGAGCCACCCAGGCGCCCCTCACGCTTAATTTTCAACAGTGGTTCTACTTGCCATTTCTTCATCTTCAGCTAGAACCAGGTCATAGTCACTCAGCGCCACACAGAAGATGATGGCGGTCACTCCTTCAAAGCAATGAATCCATTTCTTCCGCTCAGACCTCTGTCCTCCCACATCAAACATTCTGTAAGAGAACGTGTTTGACATCACATTAAATGTTCAAAAGCTCTGAGGGGTTCTATACTATCATCAAAAAAGCTCCAAATTGCAGGGGGATATGGAATGGGAAGAAAGGAGAACATTATAGGAGGAAAATGATGTCACAAATTGGTTTTTGCAAAGGGGGAAAAAATCTGGTTTTTAAAAATTTTTGATTGAAAACAAAGCCCAAAATACCCTCAAATAAACAACACATTCATTAACATATGAGAACACTTAGATCAGAACATTAAAGCAGAAACAAATGAGTGGACTGCACTATTAGTAAACACTGAGAAGTCACAGGAAGCAGCCAGGCAACGCGGAGATAATAGAGTATATTCAATTTGCCAAAGTCACAGAACATTAGAGCCAGAGGACACGGTCCCCTCTTCCCACTACAAAATGTTTCCTTTCCCTCAGAGGCAACAAGTAGGACGCTGACATAGAGAAGAAACCTTATTCCAGGTAAGAAAAAGCTGAGCAAGAAGTGGTATTTACATGGGGAAAACAGGTTGTGTAAATTAAAAAGTAAAACCACGTATAGGAACAAAAAAAGATGAAATAGGAGATCAAAGGGTTAAGACTACTGAATAGTCTTAAAATTTAGAGTGAAAAAAAACTGTTATACAATATACCATAGTAGACCATTGTAGCTTAGTGCAGGGTAGTAACACAAACAGTATAAAGACGATGATCTTTTCATCTTTTCCTTATAAGAGTTTATTAAGTTAAGAGTTGAAATTCACATAGATTGTTAATGCAACCTAGCAATAACCACTTATATAATGGAAACACGATGCAAACTGGTACAATCTAAAAGGCTCCATTTATCTCGATGGCGCACTAATTAAAATAGTCCCTATTTAATTCCCAGGCAAAAAGTATTTCCCTGCAGAGTAGTACTGGCCTATAAACCAAATCTGAGTTCATCAATTAATACTGTTACTTTTACCATCATTTAAGTGCCCTTCATTCCACTGGGTTAGTTAGTGAATTGTTACGTATGCTATATCACAAAAGGATTCTACCACACAATAAATTAAAATGGGTAGGACACAAAAAAGGGAGCTGGTAATAAAGATCAAATAAGAACAAAATAAAAACTTAGATCTGTTAAACTGCCAAGGAAAACAATTTGAAAATAAGCTTACCAAAAAGACTTTACTTTAGATAACTTTTCTGATCAAATGGCACATATATCCCGACCACTCAATATAAAGTAACAACCAAACCCATTCCAACCCACAATTTCCTTCTGTGATGGTGAGTTTTATGTGCCAATTTGGCTAAGCAGTTATTTAGTCAAACACTAACACAGATGTTGCTGTGAAGGTATTTTACTGCTGTACTTAGCATCTCTCATCAGTCGTCTTTCAGTGAAGAAGCTTATCCCTGATATGGGCAGACTTCACCCATCCAATCAGTTGGAAGGCCTTAAGAACAAAATCAGGTCTCCCAGAGGGAAAGGAAATTCTACCTCAAGAATGCAGCATCAGTTCCTGTCCGAGCCTGCTGTCCTGCCCTACAGGCCTGCACTCACCAGCCCCCATGGTCATAGAAGTCAAGTCCTTGGAATGGATAAGCCTGACTGACAGAAATTTTAGCACCCACAGTGGGTGGGTCACAAATACCTAAAAAGGTGAAGCAGCTGTAGAATTGGGTAAGAGGTGGAGGCTGGAAGAATCTTGAGTTACTCAACAGAAATAGCCCAGATTGCTTTGAAAAGATGGTTGATTAGAAATACAGACATAGGGGCGCCTGGGTGGCTCAGTTGTTGAGCATCTGCCCTCAGCTCAGGTCATAATCTTGGGGTCCTGGGATTGAGCCCCGTGTCAGGCTCCCTGCTCAGCAGGAAGCCTGCTTCTCCCTCTCCCATTCCCCCTGGCTTGTGTTCCTTCTGTCAAATAAATAAAATCTTTAAAAAAAAATTTTTTTAAAGAAATACAGATATAGAAGGTAATAATTTTGGAGATACTTAGGAGTGAAAAGGATGGCGGGATCCTCTCCTATCTTAGAGGATATGTGTATCATCATGAACACCATGTTGGGAGATACATGAATGTTAAAGATGTTTTTGATGAGTTCTCAGAAGGAATTGAGAAAATATGTTCCTGGACACTGGAGAAAAGGCAATTCCTGTTGTAAAGTCACAAAATCTTTGCTAGACTATGCTCTAAGGCTGGGTGTTAAGAGATGAACTTGAATATTAGTTGAGGAAATTTCCAAGCGAAGTGTGCAGGGTATGGTTTTGTTTCTCCTTGTTGCTACAGTAAAATAGAAGAGGAAGGAAGGAGAAACTGAGGAAGGAGCCATTAAGCCAATAGGAACCAGGGAATAAGGCCAAGTGACAAAGGCCAAGGAATACCGAGGATTTCCAACCACTACCAGAAGCAGAAAGAAGCAAGAGAGGATTCTTCCCTAGAGCCTTCAGAAGGAGCACAGTCCTGCTGACATGTTGATTTCAAGTTTCTAGGCTCCAAATTTCTGTTGTTTTATGCCACCTAGCTTGTGGAAATTTGTTATACCAGCCCTAGGAAATGGATATATCCCCCCCACCTTGCTTTATTTTTCACTATAGTGATTATTACCTCCTGATAATTATAGTAATTTCATCACCCCTCCCTCTTTCCCAACAATGTAGAGACAAAGACTTTGCTGTACTTCATAAATATTTGTTGAATGAATGAACTATGTCTACAGAGTATTCTAAAACACCTTCAAGGAATAATAGACGAGCTTTCCTAAGTTCAAGATCTAGGTCTTCTAGTTATGCTGTGGGAATGTTGCATATAAGAGAGCTTTAACTTGATAATCAAGTAATTTACAGAAGAAATCTCTATCTAATTTAGAAATGAATGAAGGTCATTCATATATTTGTCATAAGCAAAGAACCTTTCATCTAAACCAGTACTTCTCAAATGTTAGTGTAAATCAGAATCACCAGGTGGATAAAGGTGATGCTGCTGATCCGGGGACCATACTTTAGAATCACTGGTCTAATTCATTAGCCATGAAGCAAAAATGACTAAAATCTGATGTTACAAATGACTGTGACTAGGCATTATTCCATTTTCACGCATACATTAGAATTATCTTCAAATCCTGATTTTTTTAAATTAACCAAAAATAGAAAATTATAACACATTCTCTTTCATAGGAACAGATGAGACTTTTTTCTAGCATCAAATAGGGGAATGGATTTGAGTTTTCTTAGATTTCTTCTTTTAGGGGAAGAGGGGAAAGGTCACAGGGATACTGAAGATTCTGAGATGTTCTGACATTCTCAGGCTGTCATCTAACACTTCCGGGACCAAGACTGGTACAAAGCTAGCTGACCATAGAGGCCTATCAACCTTATAAATATAACATACTCCAAAACCCATTTCATATTTATAGTACTATAGAAAAGGAAGACACGTTTGTCTTATAATTTTATAATAGAAGGGATGCTTTAATTCTATATTTGGCAAAAATATTAGAGTAAAATTGTTGATTCCTTAAAGCAAAATAATCCACGTAGACACTTTCCGCAAATGCCTAGTCGCAGAAGTGATAATATACATTCTTAAATTATAATGCTTTATTGCCTCATTTTGAATTTAATTCCAATCATACCAAAACTAAGCGAGACTGAAATTTTACATCAGCTGTTAAAATGAAACAATGAACTACAATACAAAACATGCAAAATGATAAACACACTGGAGAGTTCCCAGTAGAATTATTCTAAGTATATTTCTGCCCTCATTCTTCTAAGGCTCATTTAACATATAAAAAGCAAAGTTAGAACCAAATGTTAGCAATGATAGTAATTTAACAGAACTCAAATCCAAAATAAGATAAAGTTTATCTCAAGTTCCTGACAAACCTATGTTTAAGACAGCAAGTGAAAACAGTAACTAAACACATCCTGTGAAATTCTACCTCACCCAAGGAGACTAAAGATAAATGGACTTTCTGGGAACATCATGCTGAGAGCCAGCTTTACTGAATCCCAGCACTTGTGTGATGATGAAATGACAATTCTGAGACACCGAGGTTAGAAGTGAAGAGTATGCTCTGGAAGGTGAATATTTAAGGTGAATCTAACCAAGACTGAAAGTGAATTTTGTACAGATTGCTTAAAGTGCCGAATGACTGACTGCACCCCACCCCCCCCAACCCCCCCGCTGACAGAGCTCTGCCCTCTTCATTTCCCTTAGCGGCAATAACCGCATTTATGTTTACACCTCTGACAATGGGCAAGATTGTAATGCTCTCTGCTAAGAACTTTAACCAAATGGCCCCTTTACCTACTAGGGTAACCTAACTCAAGAATTTGCACTTGTTAACCCTCAACTCCCTGCATTTTCTCCTCAGACTACATTTGTTAGAACAAAGCCATTATTTGAACAATTTAAGTTTGCTTTTTAAAAATAAGGCATTTAGAACAGAGTCAAAAAAGCAAAAAAAAAAAATCAGAATCTAAGTTAAAAAAAAAAACTTGGAAGCCTCATTTTGACAGTGAGTTTCCTTAGATAAATAGGACAATAGTTCCCAGACCAGACATACCAGACTATTTAAATATTAATGTTTTACTATTCCCGACTTTGGTATTTAATATCCTAGAAATAGTAAACAGATTAAAAGAAAGTAAATGATTTTGGTTAAGAGCTATTGCCAGAAGCCAAAAAATGTCCACTGACAGATTAAAAACTGGTGAAAACAGAAAAGAATTAAAAGCAGATGAAAAACACGACCATGTATTAAAGTACAAAGTTACATGGTCAGATAAAGTAATTATGATCTATAATTCTGTTTTAAAAAAGCAGGGCCATGTTTGTGGGCTTTTAGGGAGGGAAGCTGCCATGGAAAATTAAAATTCAATTGCAGTTTTCTGGAAAATTCAATTACATGAACCACTGAATGTGGGATAAATTGGTGACAAAATGATAGTAACAAATGTATTTAAAATACTTATGGAAGGGGGGGCTCCTGGGTGGCTTAGTCAGTTAAGCTTCCGATTCTTGATTTCAGCTCAGGTTATGATTTCAGGGTCGTGAGATCAAGCCCTATAATGATTTTCTCTCTCCCTCTCCCACCCCATCACATGCACCCATGCTCACTTGTGCGCTCTCTCTCTAAAAAAATAAAATACTTATGGAAGGAATCATAAGTACAGTTGCATGTATGTAACTGTACTTCCCACAACTTGTAACAGTGAGCTTCTTTATGAATATCTTTAATCTTTGACTAGGAATCTTTAGATGCTTTCAGAAATTCTGCTTTATTATTACTGTTTCAGAGCATTAAACTGAAGCAAAGTCCAACAGTTTTTTTCATACTTTAAAAAAAAAAAGAGGAACATAGGTCTGTAAATTAATGTTTCACTGAACTTCCCTGACTCTAGCGCCTTACGAAATGAGTGTATTGGACAAAACGAGTTCCAAGATCCCTTGCATTTCTAAAGCCTATATACAATTCAGTGCTTCTCTGCTCAAACCTCAGTAATTTAATATTTAGTACACACTCTAAATTAAATGACATTTTCCATCATGAAAAAGTGCAAACATGTTTGCATGAATGAAAATTTTCAGGAAAATTTTTAAAAAGGTACCCTTCATTTTTAATATTTCCATAAAATAAGCATATAATCAGTAAAATTCTTTTTACCTAAAAATATATAGCAACTTTCTCCAAATATACAATATCAGAGCAATATTTTCCATTTAGAAATAAAAGCCAAAAACTATTTTTATTTACATCACTTTAAAAAACATAGCCAAGAGATTTGCATGGCCATTTTGTCTTAAATAAATATATAAATATTCCTCCTAAGAATGTTTCTTGTCCTCTTTCAAAATATTTTGTCCAATCACCTAAGAAAAGTGTTTTGTAATTTCTAGCTCAGTTTAAAAAAAAAAACTTTTATTAATTCTACCTTTCTTTACTAAACAAGGTGTTTTATACCTAAGTTTGTTAAGTGATATGCTTTGAAGCTACTCACTTAAAATGAAGATCTTTGAAAGTAAAATGGGTTTCAACAATTCCTGTCGTTTTCACTCTGGTTCTGAGAACATCCTGTTGAGTTGGGATATAATTTGGTTGTGCTATTCTGTCCAAGTCATTCAAATAGCTGAGGAAATAAACAAAACAATATGCTAATAGTTAATATAGCCATTAATGATCATCTACATCAAGGATTAAAACATTTTGATGCATGCAATATTCCAAATTATTGTGAATTTTTACATTTCTCTGTAATGATGTAATAATACAACCAATTTAAGTTTATATGTTACACAATTTCCACTGAAATGAAAATGTTTATACTTCTCCAGCCACAAAGCTCTTTTAACATTTTCTAGGTATTGTGTACTTTGCTTCCTCAGGACAGGAATTAGTAATTCCCCTTGTTGGAAACAGAATAACTTCTAAAAGACCACACGCAACCAACTGTACACTAGGAGTTTGTGTCTTGAAATTCTTTATCATACTTTTTTAAGGTGGCACTGTGTTTATTTTCCAGACATTACTCTTGCTGATGATTTAGAAAGTCAAGTTTTTGAGAAAGCAATGAGTAAACCTCTAGCCAAAGGCTGAATTCAATGCTGTTCCTTTTTAATCAGATTTAAGTCACACACAGGGAAACACTACACATGCTCTTTTACTCTGCCTCTTCCTAGCTCCCTAAATCAATATTCACGTTTTACTTCTCACTGACTTTAGTTACCCACCCATTCAACACTCCCTGCCAATGATGCCAAATACGCTGTGCTACTAAAATGTAGTGGTGTCATTTTATATAGTAAATGATGTGACAGAAAGTCCAGGTATGGAGAGATTAATGTGAACTTGAGTGGTTAAAGAAGCATTCATGGATGGTGAGGAGTGTAAATACAAACCTGAACAATGGGACAGAAAAAACAGTGCCCTCCACATAAGGGGAAGTAGTCAAATAGTATGGAGGCAGGAAGAGTCACACCTTGTTTCTCAGAAAGTAAGGCCCCCAGGAGGTTGTGCATAAACTTAATGAGCAGTCTGGAATTGATCCTAAGGTCAGCTGGGTGTGGGGAGCATCCCTACAGTGTTTTTCTGATACTAGAGGGAGTGGTCAAAGATAATTTAGAAGATATACATCTATGTTTATTACAGAGAGGCACCAACTACCACAACTTTGATATTATCCTCTGAAACTCTTCCTTAGCCATTTAGAACAGTCTTGCAAACAAAAGAGCTCAATAAATATTTGATTTGTGGAGATGGAGCTGAAAAGCTATCCAAACACTGAATTAGGAATCAAAAGTGTTTTTAGATAGTTAAGTATATGTATGTGACACTGATACTAGAATACACAGAGGATAGCCTAAGTTATCCATATTGTATTTATTGAACTTAAAAATATCATCTTATTATTGCACTGGTGGTAATCCCCCAGTACTTTAATCGGTGTTTTAATTCCACATACATAATGTTATACATTATTGTAAGAAAATCTGATTTAATAAACAGGTCAAGGCAAGATTTTACTAACTGTCCCTCTGAAGTAGTGTGTTACTCTTATTTAAAATGTGCTTTGAGGGTGCCTGGGTGGCTCAGTCGTAGAGCGCCTGCCTTCAGCTCAGGTCATGGTCCCAGGGTCCTGGGATCGAGCCCCACATCGGGCTCCCTGCTCCGTGGGAAGCCTGCTTCTCCCTCTCCCACTTGCCCTCCTTGTGTTCCCTCTCTCGTGCTGTCTGTCAAATAAATAATCTTCAAAAAAAAATATTTAAAATGTGCTTTGATTACTCAGATGCATTTCTTTGCTTAAAACTGCTACAGTTCTAATAGTCTCTAAAATTAATGCACATTTATATTTCAACATGACAAATGAGAAAAACAGGCATTGTGAAAAACTCCAATTGTTTTAAATGATCACAAATTTAAAGTAAATAGGTGGTTAGATAGTCCTAACGGGCAACTTGGCAGCATCCCTCCATCTCCAGTCAAAAAACTCAGAAATCAAGATGCACTGTGACGTGACCACTATGGAGAAACAGATTTCTATGACTTCCTTCATTCTTGAAAAATGGCTCCATTATTGCCATCTTAAGGTCAGAACTACTAGTAATGAAATATTGGGGAGCCCAAATGACTTATTTTACTCAGTGCATACCCACAAACACGTGAGCACAGGAAACAAGCCTTGGTCATTAGACTGCAGTGGTCCAGGAGGTCTCACCATATGGGGAAACTGACTTCAATCGATTATACCTGAGCAGCACCCCTTATTTACTGAAAAAGCTCCCCTTGCTGGGCTCAGCTCAGAGCAATCTTCTCAACATAACAGTGATTCCCATTTAGATCTTTCTGCAGGTGCTGGTGGTGCCAAAGTATATAATATGGTCTAAGAGTTATGTTCTTGCTGTAAATACTTTTCTTCTAATTTCTCTCCTAGCCTCTGTAAAGTATGGTTTATTCATTCATTCATTATTAAGTGAGGGCATAGCAAATGACAACTATGTGTCAGGCAACGGACAAAGAACATACGGTGAAAACAGACCTGACTGAATTTACAGTGTAGTGTCAGAGACAGAAAACAATCATTTCAACGTAAATATAAACCAAATTACCTCAAAATGTACATCTGTGAGTGCTCTGAAATATTTTGTATTATAAGTATATAAAACAGGGAGGGCAAAGACATAATCTGTGAGTCAAGGAAGAAATATCCTAAGAAAGGATGATACCAGTTGGAGAGGGGAGCTATAAACTCAGTAACATGTTACATACACATATATAAAATACAAACGAAATAATACATATGGTTTATATAGTTGTAAAGCATTAAAAATACAGATTAGGAAATAAACAGAGCAAAATAAAAGTTGGTGTTGGTTACACGATAAGGTGTATTACTTCCTCCCGCACATGAAATCACTCACATGACACGTACTGAGTACTCCGCTGTGTGACCCATGACATGCTGCGTGATAATCAGAAGAGCCATCCCCTATCTGTCTGTTGTTCGCTGTGGGGAAGCATGTGTATTTTCCTAGATCTTATTAATAATTCTATCTTACCCTCACTTGCATCCCTGAACGCCAATAGCTCGGTCAAGAAAATGAATAACGTGAAAGTAAAATGCGTGCAGAGCACATTTTTTTTTTTCAGAGCACGTATTTCAAGACCAATTAATGCCACTCCTATCTGACATTTTTGAGTATGTGTGCCAAATTATGGAAACAAATACTTGATTTTTTAAAACTGTAGCTAGATCACTAAGCAGAAAGTCCCTGACCAGGTTTTATCACAACTTGATTTATGAGCTTTCTGTGGCCACCACCTAGAAAATCGGGGCAGACTTTTCTTACAAAATACTGTACTTAGCTATCTGTAAACAAGGTCTGATGCAACAGGGCACATACAATTGACAATTTTCAAGCTTAGAGCTATTTTACTCAGTGAGAAAACATCTTGGGATCACCATACACCCCTTCAAAAGGGGTACATCTCATGCAAGGTGCCTGTCACTGGACAAGTAACTCTTCTCAGGCCCTTAATTAGCATAATGAAAAGAACCACATCAGTTACCCTCCCCTTGGGCTAGTCCCAGGCAAACTAGAGATACACCCAAATTCAGAGTGAACTTTGCAAAGTTCCAATTTCTTGGAAATACGCTGCAAACAGTCCATTCTGCATGTTTCAGTTACAGTTACGTAAGCATGAGTCTCTTGAGACACTTCTGGACACAAAGGAAACAGTAGTAATGTTATCTACAAACTCACAAGAAACAGAAAAGTTTTCAAATACTGTCATCCTGAATATCCTGAGTTTTACAAGAAGGTGTCAGCCAATTCTGCAATAACACTGCTTTGGAGGTATATATGACTTGCAAGTAATTATTCACGGTGCTTAGTTCTGAAGTTATGATTACTTACTATGCTGCAGAATCATTAAGCTGGTACTCTCGGGATCTGTTGAAACAGGCTTGTACACCACTGTCTTTCCACAATCTCTTTATAACTCCAGCAAGTTCCACAGTCATAAAACCTTCTTCAGCAGCTCCAGCAAGCACAAAGAGTTGGCGGGCATCATCCTGGACATTCAAAGACCGTTTTTTTTGTTTGTTTGTTTTTTAAGTAAAAAGGGAGACATTACAGATGAAAAGTACAAAGGGAGGCATTATAGATTACGAAAAGTGCAATGGTGAATTTCCTTTGTTTTTCATTTGGGGTCATGACTTTTATTTCTCTAAAGCACCACTTAAAAAAACTGGCTTAAATCCAAAGAGCATAACCTTAAATCATGAGTCTATGTTTTGTAATATTAGTAATAGCTGTCAAGGCACTAGGAAACTGGAAGAATGACCTACACCTACAGTTCATGAGGGGACACATTAACCAACTATTCACTATCACTGACAGTTTGTTGTGCACTGATAATGATCAGTTTTGGAAACAGAAAAATAGTGTGTGCCTTACCCCTCCCACCCAAAATGTTTCTGAGAGGCACCCTAACACCATTAGAGATTATTTTAAGATAGAACCTCATTAAATGTTGGCTTTCTGATATTCTCTATAGAAAAAAAGAAATTCAGAGAAGGGAGAAATCAATGCGGAAATAAGAAAAAAGTTTCACAGAACGATCTGAAATTTTCAGGAGACCTTGAAATGTGTATACATTAAAATCAACAGGCCAGGAGGTGGGGGCAGGTGTTTGTTAATGCAGGCATAGGAAACAAAACACAGCTATGAAGGAGAAATACTCACGATGCATACTGAAGACAGCATGAAAAATATTTTAAATGAAGGAATGCTGCATATACAGTTAATTAAATTATCCTTAAGTTTTGAGACTACAAATAGTCATTCTGATCCATAGGTAATCAACGACATTAGGTTAGGGCTGTCCAAAGGAAATAAAACATGAGACACTGATACAATTCTAAATTTTCTAATAACCATATTTTTTTAAAAAAAGGTAAAATTAGTATAACAAGATATTTTACTTAACCTATACATAAAATATTTCAACATGCAATCAAGATAAAATTATTGAGATAGTTCGTATTTTTATTCATAGTCTTCAAAATCTGGCGTTTATTTTATACAGATAGCACATCTCAATTCAGATTAGACACATCTTCAATACTCAATAACTGTATGTGGGGAGTAGCTACAGTGCTGAATAACACAACTAAATTTTCAGGTAAAAACATAGTTAATCCAAAAATACGACAGATGTGAAGTTGCTAACTTCATAGAGATTTTCTGTACCCTGAAACTTGTAGCTTTATGTTAACTGGGTGGACAATCCCTAATTTTTCTCAAGGGGCATTTTCCTAAAGTATTGTAGTAAATGTTTATAAAGTGATGGCACATATAATGATAAGGTACACAGTAGAGAGGCATGTGGGGACAGAGGAGAGCAAAGAGAACTAGCTGACAGTATAAATTCATTCCGCTGCCAATTTGTGAAACTTTTTTTTTCCCCAGATAGAACCCATACTGAAAAATAATTAAGTAACTCAGCATGGGAACCTATTATACAAGCATATGTTTCCCTTTTTGGTAAATCACAAGATAAATGCATGCAAGCAAGTAACACATGTACAACAGCCTTAATAAAAAACCAACATAACACAGTTTCAAGTCATTCTTAGCACCACTTAACTAATTACAGTAAAAATTTGCTTTTTCAAGTAATTACCTTATATGAGAAATTTCTAAATTTGGTAATTTTTATTAATTAAACATCAAACATAATTTTCTCTGTCCACTTCAGAAAAGTACTTTTCACTTAGTTTTCATGAGCCTTCCTTATGATATATTTATTCAATTTCAATACAATTTCTTGATAGAAAACACTAATGCCCTCTAGTATGGGTCGTAAGATCACACTCTCTTCAATCTTTCTAGGAAGAAGCCTGAAGAAAAGACATGAGAAACTTTGGGAGTATATTTATAAACTACACTCTCTCTGTTGCATTCAAAAATTTATCTTCTAGGGGTTATAGCTCAGTGGTAGAACATTTGACTGCAAAAATTTATCTTCTTCACAAAATGGAAAATAGTCTCTTTTCCTTGAAAAGCTAATTAGAATATTCCCTTCCATGTCATTAGGAGGACATTCAGATGTCTGCAGATTGAGCTTTAAGGTAATAAATTTAAGCAGCAAGGTACCTTAGTAATTACTCTACCTAAATTTGTGTTTTGTATAAGAAGACCCTGGGGCACAGAAAAGTTAGGCAACTCATTTAAAATTTCACTGCGAACTGGTCACCCAATCACACATACCAGCAAGAAATTAGTAAGCAGCCATTGCCCAAGACAAATGTTAAAATTGCAGAATGATAACAATGATCCCACCGAGCCATGGAAGGAGCTCTTTTCAAAATTTGTGTAAAATAATGTTACTTAAGAACATTTAGGGGCCCCTGGGTGGCTCAGTTGGTTAAACAACTGCCTTTGGCTCAGGTCATGATCCCAGGGTCCTGGGATCGAGCCCGGCATCAGGCTCCCTGCTCCACGGGAGGCCTGCTTCTTCTCCCTCTCCCGCTCCCCCTGCTTGTGTTCCCTCTCTCGCTGTCTCTCTTTCTCTCTCTCTCTCTGTCCATTTTTAAATAAAATCTTTAAAAAAAAAGAACATTTAGAAAGCTGAACATGAGTGTACCAAAACAGCATGACATAGGGTAGGAAAAAAAAAATTGGGATTACTAAAGAAAAGACTGTAGTTTAATCAGAAGGGACACAGGTTAGTAAAGTGGCATGGGTAGATAGGCAGTCTTTAGTGTTGTTGAAAGAAATGTTGTTTGCCAGGCAATTTCTGAGTAGCAAGGAAAAATTCCTGGATGTAGCCATGTTAGTATGTTTACAAGCTACAAAGAATGAAAAGAAAATCAGATGGTGGAGAGAATGTAAGCTCCAGGTCGCATAACTGTGTGTTTTGGGAACTCAGAAAGGAGTTATGAAATGCTTGCATGTCAAGAGACACATCACAGGGCCTCTTTTCCCACTGATGGTCAGGGACCACTTGGCATATTGTATGTAGTGACAGCACATCTTATTCGAAGCCACTTCATGAGAATTAGGAAGAGTCCTTCTGGGCTGGGGAAGGGAAGACGGAGGGACCCTGACAGCTGTCTTCTGACATATTAAGTAAGGACCATTAAAGGAAAGAGTAGGCTTCCTTATTAGTCATAAAGCCTTTATGGATTCTTAACGAAAAAGATTTCAATTCTGTAAGAACACTTTTAAACAATCAAAGCCATCCAAAGAAAATGGGGGAGGGGGGAGAGGGAGTGAGAGACTGGAATTTTCAAGCAAAGATTAGATGATTATTTATGGTAATACAGCAGACAGAATTTATGAATGAGATTAGGGGTTTAAACAGAAAACATCAGAAAGCCCTCTATAACAGAGACTAAATAATATGATACAGGCGACTTAAAAACAGTGAAACTCTAAATTTTTGGCCACAAGGATGATATACTGAGGTCATGATTGATACATGTACAGGAATCTTTTGTTCCAGTGACTTAGCGGAATTTTTTCATTAATAACATTAGTCAACAATAGTGAATACCGCATATGAGAACCACTCATATATTTAATCTACCACATTTCTATAGGATATAATCACCCCCAAAATTTAAGACAACTATACCACTTTTATCAAAGTTAGTATACTTTTAAGGAAATCCTGAGAATAATGGAGTCACCACACCACTCCATGGCTCATGGTGCCAATCCCAGATATTTCAAGAACTGCTTTGGAGGCACCTGGGTGGCTCAATCTGTTAAGGGGCCAACTCTTGGTTTCAGCTCAGGTCATCATCTCAGGGTGGTGAGATCAAGCCCTGCACAGGTCTTCACGCTCAGTGGGGAGTCCACCTGAGAGCTCCCTCTCCCCTTGCCCTTCCCTTCCCCCTACTCTCGCTCACGCTCTCTCTCAAAAAATAAAGATCTTAAAAAAAAAAGAACTGCTTTAAGAAATATACAAATGTAAAACATTTTTCCCTGTCGAAACGCAAATGTAATCAAACTTAAAATGACTGAGGCAAAAAAATAGGAAGTCATTTTTTTTCCCCATAGCACTGCTTAACGGGGGGGGAGCCTAAAAATAAAATAATCTAAGTTAATTTTAACTAAATTGCAGAGAGCAAAATTCTACTAAATTGCAGTGAGCATGAGCTTCTCTATATAAAGAAAGGAGATTACAATAAATGTTGGACAAATATAACTTTTATACATATATTTATGAATCTTATTATTTCTATTTTTTATTTTCAAGTTAATAAAATAAAAAGTTTTAGTGTTTTTTGGATGGACAATAGAACCTGTTGTCAAAAGAGATATAAAAATATGTGCTACCTAATATATGAACTGAGGGAAATAGAAAAATACTGTGGAGCGTCACATATTACATTGCAAATGAAGGTCAATTCCACTTTGCCACATACATAAATCAATATTCCTTAGAATCAAAAATAATATAATCCTGTAACAACCTCTTAGTTCTCAAACATAAGCCAGAATACAAAACCAATTCAAAAATTCATCTGAAAAAATAACAAGTAGAAATAAACCAGGAACATTTTGACAAGGATACTGGGGAAGGAGAGCTAAAATTCTCAGATATTCAAAGCCTAAGTATGTAGGACATTCTGGTACTAAAGCAGATCAACAGGGGAAAAAAACCCAAATCTGACCTTATTATATGATAAAGGTGGCAAGGTAAATTAGTAGGAAAGGATATGATTACTTAAAAAAAAAACTCTAATAGGTAATTAGATAGCCATCTGAAGACAAAAAAAGAAATAATGTAGATCTCAACCCCATGCATAAAACAAAGTTTTGGAGTGATTAAAGAATAATGTTAAAATTCACTCCCCTAAAAAACATTTAAAATGAATATTTAGTAAATCTTTGAGAGCTTTTCTAAATTTAAACAGAATGTAAGAAATAACAGGACAAGACTTAAAAAACCAAAACCATAAGATTAAAGGCAATAAGCAAAATGTGAGAGAACATTTCTATTAGTGGACATTATGTACAAACAAGCAAATAGATCGTCAAAACACTAAGACTCCAAGAGGTAAATGAGTAAGGCA
The DNA here is from genome assembly GCF_009762305.2 of Zalophus californianus. NCBI lineage: Eukaryota > Metazoa > Chordata > Mammalia > Carnivora > Otariidae > Zalophus > Zalophus californianus. The sequence continues at coordinate 23,856,446 of NC_045606.1, read as the reverse complement.
GAAAATAGGCCACTGACACAGAGAAAGAAAAGTATAGGTTGAGACAGAAAACTGTGCAATTTACTAAAAATTGAAAATGCAAATTGAGATAAGATTTACTAATAAATTAGGCAATATTTTTTAATGGTAAGACTTCTAAATTTTGGTTACTCAGAGCGCTAAGAAAAGGCACTCTAACTATGGACTCTGAGAAACAAACTGAGGGTTCTAGAGGGGAGGCAGGTGGGGGGATGGGTTAGCCTGGTGATGGGTATTAAAGAGGGCAGGTACTAAATGGAGCACTGGGTGTTATACACAAACAATCATGGAACACTACATCAAAAACTAATGATGTAATGTATGGTGATTAACACAAAATAAAATTTAAAAAAAAAGGCACTCTAGTAAATGGGACAGGAAGGTAAATTGATACAACTTTTCTCAAAGGCAATGTGGCAACACAGGCAGAGAGACAGAACTAACTAATGAAACAAACTACAAAATTAGAGAAACAGAAAAGCAGCCATTACGTAGGAGCATGCTGAGGCTTGGGGGAGAAAGGGTACTCTTCAGTCAATTCAAGGCAAGGTTTTCTCCTCCTTATATCTTAAATTATTCCAAGTAAGTGCTTTTTAAACTATATGTGACAAAGCACCAGTCCTGTGTTTTATTTTCTTTTATTTCCAAACTATTTCAGAACTATTACTATTAGAAAAATAAAATTTATGCCACATAAAATATAAACCCATTTTCTTGAACTATCAAAGTTAACATATAGATGACTCTGCCAACTGCTACAAATCTTAAGTGCTTACCTGTAATCGCAAAATTCATCTTGTGTGCATGCTTGTGGACACAGATCCATGAACCACACTTTGAGCAGTGCTGTTTTAAATGATGCACTGCCCAAGAAATGCTAACAGGCCCCTCCATAATGCTTCCCTAACTTCACATTAGAAACAATAATTTGTCATCCACAGACTGAGTACACTCATTCTGAGAGTTTTGAAAGGATATTCAGCATGAAATTTGATTGCTCTATGCCATCCTTGAAAACAACTTTGTTTCCTCTGATTTTAAATAACTAATGTGTAATCTGCTTTGCAAATCTGGAAACTGCCAAATATGAAGTACTCCACAGCAAATTAGTCACCATCTCTAAAAATTTTACATCTTTTTAGTCAATTCTCATCAAGTTAACCTACATACTAAGGTGTAATTCCAATCAAGATACCAACAGATTTTTTTTGTTTGTTTTGTTTCATCAGGGATGTGGGGCATTAAGTTGATTCTCAAGTTCACCTGGAAGAGAAATGCATAATCACCTTCACACTTTGGTAAAAGAACAACGGGATAAGTGCTCTTACCCTACCAAATACCAATTAACCCTATGAGGCAATAGGAACTAAAATAAATTGACTGACAAGAATAACAGTAGTATAATAATTATAAATGGCAACAATAGTAGCAACAAACATTTACTGAGCATCTATTATGACCAAGGCATGTGGTAAATAAATGCTGGATGTTTATTATGTCCTTATTCCTCACAACCCTCCCAGGTAAGTGTTATTATTTCCATATTATTATTTTTTAAAAGATTTTTTATTTATTTGTTAGAAAGGGAGAAAGATCACAAGCAGGGGGAGGAGTAGATGGAGAAGCAGACTCCCTGCTAAGCTGGGAGTCCGATGTAGGAATCGATCCCAGGACCCCCGGGATCATGACCTGAGCCGAAGACAGATGCTTAACTGACTGAACCACCCAGGCACCCATTTCCATATTATTATAATGAAAGAAACTTATAAAGGTTAAGTTATGAATAAGTGACTGACCTGGAAAAAGAATACATCAATGGGGTAAAAATGGAGTTCAGAAACACATCCAATTTGATGCTAAAGGCAGCATTTTCAAGTCACTGAGGAACAGAATATTTAATAAATGGCTGTAAGGCAAGGGATGATCAGATAATATACTTAGGTCCCACCTACCAAGAGACACAACATTTCCAGGTGGGTGAAGTGAAAAATCTAAAGAATAAAACTTTAAACATTCTAGAAAAGAGAAGTTTTAAAAATAATTTTAAGTTGAGGGCGCCTGGGTGGCTCAGCAGGTTAAGTGACTGCCTTCGGCTCAGGTCATGATCCTAGAGTCCCTGGATTGAGTCCCGTATCGGGCTCCCTGCTCAGCGGGGAGTCTGCTTCTCCCTCTGACCGCCCCCATGTGCTCTCTCTCTCTCTCTCTCATTCTCGCTCTCTCAAATAAATAAAATCTTTAAAAAAATAATTGTAAGTTGAAGAAAACCTAAGATACACAGAAGTCAGAATTAACTGCAAAAAAAAATTTAAGAGTTCTAAAACAACATAACTACTATTTCAAAAAGGCAAAAGAAATATATTGAGCAAAAATATTTGCAAAATTTAAAGAAGGGTTAATATTCTTTATATTTAAAGAGAATCAATGTGAAAAGAACAAGTAATTTAACAGAATTGAGTGAAAAATACTAAGAGGAATTCACAGAAGAAATACAGAAAGACAAAGATTTCCCACCTCACTAACAATCAGGAAAATAAAAAACGAGAAAAAGACAATATTTTTCAGGCATGAGATATTAAAAATTAAAGTGCTGATACTAAGTTGGCGAGACTCTGGTAAACACTGATGCACAGTTGTTAGAAAAGATTATTCATGTCGCCTTCTTTCTGAAAGCACATCTGTGGTTCCTGTCAAAATTAAATATCTGGTTATCCTCCAATTTAGGGATAATATTTCCAAGAATTGGTACTTTAGAAATGGAAATATATTCAGCGCCTTTGAATATACTGTTTCTTATTTATGGAATGCTTTTTCCTTCTTTTTGTCTAAAAACTCTTACACATGTTTCAATATCCAGCTCCCATGTCCCTTCCTCACGTCCAGGTCATGTGTAGTTCACCTTTGTTATTTCTGAGCACAATTCCAAAAGCCTCCAAGTATTTTAAGGCTTAAGCAGAGGCAAGGCAACACAAGAAGACATGGGGCAGACCAACTGAAAGCAATGTGAGAGCACGGAGACATCTGTGAGAAGGAGTTAGTAACAATGGCTAAAGCTAACAGAAGGAAGAGTCTGAAGGTAGGAGGCAAACAGTTACTAGGCTACAGCTAGATGGTCTAAGAAGAGTGACTCAAACTAGCACTAAGTGAAACACAGAGAAAAGAAGTCCCACACGTAGATTTCAAACATCAGAAAACCAGTAAAAATAAGTAAAAATTTTTAAGAAGTGTATGGTGACAGAGCCAATTATTCCCCATCAATTCTGTCATTTGGTCCTTGAGAGAAAAACAGGAAATAAAAAGACTCCACAAAATACTGCTTGCACTGACCCTTCAATTGCCTCAGAAAACAGGAGGCTACAAAACCAATCTAATAATCACATATAACATCTAAATGCAGAATGGCATATGGATGAATGATTTAAATCACCGTAACTGGAACCGGCATAAAGTACAATCTATTATCAATTCCTTCTCCTTAAGGGTGGTAGTCCACTGTAAGATTAAAAGTTCAAAAAGCATTTGTTGAATGAATCAATGATAAATGAATCAATTAAAGACAGAAAAAATTACACGAACAGTAGATAAGGCAGAAATATCTGAATATGATCAAATCATTCCAGAGAAGATGATTCAGAAGAATGTAATGAATCATTATGAAAAATAATCTTGAAATCTGCTTGAACATTTCAATTCATTATACTAAGTTTTATTTTTTGTTTAAAAGAAAAAGCTTAGTGAATTAATATGGACCAATAACTGATAAGGAAATGTTAGAGTAACTTAAAAAAAAAAGGTTTATTTTAAATTTCCCCCAAAATATCTTTTCTCATAATGCTTTCATTCATTTTTTTCCTCTTAAGCACAAATTGAGCCTCAAAGTTAAAAGAAATTCTATCAGACACTATGAAGACAAAAAGGAAAAGTTACAGTCTCAATACAAAAATCCTCATAGTATTAGCAGGGAGAAAGCCAGTGCGTGCACACACATGCACACATACACATATATACACTGAATGCATAAAATCTAAGAGACTATAAAAAGCCGTGGTAGTAATACTAGTAACACACCTACTCTGTACAAAAAAAATCAAAATTTAAGCTAGAGTTTCAGTTAAAGGTTTGTGGAAGGATTACGAAGTTTTATATGAGTTATTAAAAATAAATCAGTGAAGAAAAAAAATACACACAAATAATAAAACTTAAACAGATTAAGCAAACAGGGGTGGGGTGAAAGGAAAGGAAAAAAGTGTCCTATGGACTAGACCAAGGAAGCTGTGATCAAATCCAAAATGAGTTATTGGGCCAAATAAGGAAGTGCCAGCCGGGTGCTCCATTCCCACTAACCATACGACAATCCTTCTGTCATGTCCTGGGTTCCAGTTTTTTTACTGATCAAATAAAGGGGGGTCGAACTAGCTTTTCTCCTAAGGTCCCCATCCCTTTAGCTCCAAAATCCTGATACAGGTTTTCTGACAGCCAGTATTTTCCTATTCGAAAGACAGGCAAGATTTTATACTGTTTTCATTGTATGAGATTAGATTGCTTTTTAGGCTGGGCATAACTACAAATAATTAGATCATTTCAGCATTCCAGATCATGAAAACAAATTCTGAAGAGTCAGCATGAAACTAAGGAGTAACTATAAGAAATCGTTATAGAGATACAGGAGTACCCAGTATCACATGTTACACAGAAATACTGCAATGGTTACTGAGTTGTCCAAATCATCTGATGGATGAGGAAACAATTCTAGGTATAAAGAGAAGATGACACAATCCTGTGCATTCTTCGGTCATCACTTCTAAAGCTTCTGACTCACTTCACTCACTACCATCCTTTTGGTAGCAGATAAATCTTAGGTTACATAGTATGGTATTATCATGTAAGTCATTCTTGTTACTCATCAGGCCTGTTCTAATGAATTCAACAACTCACCGCCCGAGCTGAGTCACCGAAGTCGATCTTCAACCTCCCCATGGCCCTGATGATAGCAATGATTGACTGGATGGTGTTACTGTAGACCACTGCTTTGTACTGCTTACATTCCTCCTCTGAATAACCAGCTTCATGGATGATTCTAATGAGACAAAAGAAAAAAAAAAAGCAAAAAACACTTACTTCCTTTGACGGAAGGGTACAGTTAAACATAAAAAACAAATTTAATGTTTTCAATCTACTTACTTCATTTGCTTCACAATTGTACTTTTCCCAGATTCACCGGCACCTAAAAAAAAAAAAAAGTAAGATAAAGGATTTCTAACTTCATCACTTATGCATATCCAACCCCCCAACACAGGCACACTCATGAGTGCGTGCACACACATGCACACATACACACACATTTTCTGTCTTACAGCTAAATTTTATTTTATATCAAAACAATCTTTTCTAAAAGGATTTTTTTTTAAAAGATTTTATTTGAGAGAGAGTGAGTGAGAAAAAGAGCGCACACAAGCAGGAGCAGAGGGAGAGGGAGAAGCAGACTCCCCACTGAACAGGGAGCCTGATGCGGGGCTCGATCCCAGGGCCCTGGGATTACGACCTGAGCCCAAGGCAGATGTTTAACTGACTGAGCCACCCAGGGACCCCTTTTTTTAAAGGATTTATTGAGAGAGAGAGAAATAGAGTGTGTGTGGGGGGCGGGGCACAAGGAGAGAATCCTCAAGCAGAATCCCTGCTGAGTGCATAGCTTGACAGGGGGCTAGATCCCACAACCCATGAGATAATGACCTGAGCCAAAACCAAGAGCCAGATGCCCAACCGACTAAGCCACCCAGGTGTCCCTATATCAAAACAATCTTTAATGGTTTCCAAACATATAGAAAAAATGGTCAGAAATAAGTCCCATCTGTTTACTACTTCATGATACTTAAATTCAATAAACTTAACTGAAAAAAATGCTTTTAATTGTTGTATTCTCTAAACCGTTAAAAAATTCGATCTTCTGTAACTTAAAGCACTATAAATTAGTTTTATTCAAAATTTTGCTCCATCTTGGGGAAGATGTTCTGTTTGGTCAGTCATCCTAATTTTAACCTTTGCTTCTTAAGAATGAAGTAGAGGGCAGTGGTACCAAGAAGCCATATAACAAATAGTTGAATATATGTTACAAAAGCTGTGTCTCATGCAATGTATGTTCAACCACCATCATTAAACATCTGACACATAGCCGACATAATTTGCTAGCACTGAGGATGCAGTGGTATGCAGGACAGAAATGTCTCCCCCATGTTCTCCTAGCTTCCCTGTCACCCAAGTCATAAACCCATTTTCAGAACACTCCTTCACTTTCTACATATTCAAGTATGTAGGACCTTCACAAGATCCCTAGCATTATGCCATCATAACATAAAAATATTACTAATCAAATGGCCCTTTATAAAAGTAGAGCCCTCCTATCCTTCACATTTAACAGTAGCTGATATCTTCACATCACATTATATCAATTACTTGTCAGGCTCCTTCCAATTGCTAGACACAGAGAATATCTGAACATAGGACCCAAAACAAAGAAAGTATGACAAGTCTATCATTTGCCTTCATGTTGTCTTTGGCCAGGGCTACGTATCATAGAGGCATTCATCACAGTTTCAGAGATACAGCTAGGAATTTTGTTATCTGGTTCCCATATTCCCATTTTCCCAGGGCCCTTCCTACAGCGCTGTGTGATCCACCATTACTGAGTAACTTACAGTTCCAACAACACCTACTGTGATCACACTACAAATCTTCAAACATACTGTTTCCCTTGCCAGAATTTAATTTACTCTGCTTCTTCTTGCCACCCTGGTTATCCTCCATCAACCATAAACTTACCCTTTCATCAACTACCTTTTCCTGATCCACTGCCCCAGGGACCCCTGCCATGCCTCACTTTGCACATGTTTCTATGAATATTTCTTGAATTCTCAGCTGCTAACTTGTGCTAGACAGTCAACCAGAAATGTACTTGAATTTATTTAAGCTACCTGTGCGTGTTACACTTAAATAGCAAACTTCTGGGCTTTGAGACACACACACACACACACACACACACACACACACACACACACCCACCCACCCACCCACCCACCCAAAATCATCAGAGGCATCTGAGAACAGACCATAGTTAAATGAGAACAGACCATAGTTAAATGGCCTATTTGAAAATCCTGGGTTGGGGGGGAAAGCTGCTTAAATTTTACTTGTGATTCGATATTCAAGAAATTTTCCCAAGATACCAGCACATTAAGTAGAAAAGCAGGAGCTGAATAAACAATGAGGGTATTCTTCATTCACAGACAGCCTTTGAATGTTTCAGGGCATCTGCCAATAAAAACAATTCCAAGATAAACAACCCATTTTTCATTAATCAACAACAGTGTACTTGGCTCTGTGAAAAGCACCACTGTAGCCATTATGGCCTCACACATTAATTTCTCTCATTGAAGAGAGATCCACCCAACTAACATACCCTAGGTAGTTTCCAGCGGGGCTATCTTTAAGAAGGTCCTCTGGGTTTCTACAGCACTGCAAACTGAGTCAGCGGCAGCCATGCTGTGATGACAAGACCTTCTAGATCCCTGTAACCACACACAGAAGTGGTGATTCCATTGGCATAGTGTGCTCTAATGAACAGCCACCCAAGGATAGTTCATTTAGTGAGACAACTCAACAACTGGAAGGCCCAGAAAAGCTCACATGATACAAGCCAGTCAGGTCTGAGAGCCAAGTGGGGTAAAATCAGAAATAGTGAAAATAAAATAAAGAAATAAGATTATCAGTTAAACTATGTATATAACAGACAAGAATTTTACAATCTTAAGAAAAAAACAAATTTTCCTAACATTAAGTTCTAATTCACTTCACATCTCTTAAAATAATTGATAGCATGGGAAACTTAGCTTACTTTGCAATGAACACCTTAAGTCAATGGCTTGTGGTTCAAAATACCCTGAAATCTGTTTAACATTAAAGACTGAGGATGGGAGTATTATTAATTGGATTTTTTACCTAATTTGCTAGTCACAAGGTGCTCTTTGAGGCATAGATATCCCAGAGGGAGAAATGCTGAAAAAAGAGTCTTTCAAAGCTCAGCAATTTTATGCAATTAGTTTTCAATTCTCACTTCCATGCAGACGAACTCCTAATAGGAGTTTTCCTAATAGGAAAATCAGAAATGCTACATGGTCAGGGTCCCAACATAATACATACTGGTATTCTTTCCACACAGCATACAGAAGAGTTAAAGGCTGTTCTCTACAAATCTAAGTACAATCATGTCTGAGACACTAACAGGAAGAACTATTGCAAAAAAAAAAAAAAATCTGAGCTAGTGGAGAAGCACAAGAAAGGAGAAAAGTAAATTTTACTAGCAGTACTCAACTAGACAGCTATTGTTTTTCCCTTAAATACAGAAGTGGCATTAAAGAGGGCTGCAAGCACCCTTCTTTCAAGGAGAAACAAGGAATATGGAACATGTATGAAAAGATCAAAGTGTGTGACCACTCTGGTCACAACACCAGGCTGGTCAAGGTGACTAAGTCATCTACAAAGTAAATGTCAACAAGCTGGTCACTGTCAAATGAAAGAGTACTAGGAAAGGAGATTTTAACTTCCAAAGGGCCAAGAATGTGTGCAATAATATAGTCATGGTAGACTAGTAAGCCAATGGGCTATAAAGTCAAAAGTGGGATCACCAAAGGGGTCTCTTGGCCTCTCTCTTCTTTTTAAAGAGTTACTTATTTCAGAGAAAGAGAGGGCGAGAGAGCGAGCATAAGTAGGAGGGGGAGAGAGACAGAGAATTTCAAGCAGACTCTGTACTAAGTGTGGAGCCCAACACGGGGCTCCATCTCACGACAAGATCATGACCTCAGCCGAAACCAAGAGTGGGATGCCCAATTGACTGCACCATGCAGGCACCGCCCCCCTCAGATCCCTAAGGAGGAAGTGGCTAGTAGAAAACTGCACCTCTGAGAGCAAAGAGTAAGCTCAGCAGGAGTATGAAGCGGAGCTCAGCATGTGATGGTAACGCACCATACAGATGGTGGAAGGTCAAAGAGCATCGCCACAGTAACACCGAGAGGAAATTCATCCCAGTTTGGGGTCACACGTGCACAGCCACCTACTAACAAGGAGATTCGGGAAAGGGAAACACATCAAGTAAGGACAAGCAGGGAGAAGGAACCAAAACACAAACAAGATCTAAGTAAAGTAACCCTTGGCTAGAAAATTCTTTGACTAGACTTATATAATTCGCCATTTAAAAATAATAATCAAATACTGCCTGCCCCTGATTTTGTTGAGGAGCAGTATAGGAAATCTAAAGTTTTAACTGCAAGTGGTTTAAAAACAAAGAACCTCTGACCTCAGAAAACAAACACTTTTATCCCCCCAAGAAGATCCTTTGTCCAATTCTCTGCTTAGGGTCACATTTAGAACATTTATTTCCTGGCTTCAGGATTTAAGCTGCTTGATATCAGAGGCCATTCAGCTATTAAGATGGCAATTTCGCTATCTTATTCTGAATTCCTGACACCAACTCTACTTTTAAGGAATCCTAATTTTTATGTAGAATTTCAACAATTTCAAATTTTTACAGTGAATAAAGCTACAGAATAATTTAGTTCAAAGTGGAATAAAACCAAATTACAAGTGCATATAAAGTCACTTTTGTTTATCATAGTGCTGCCATACAATCAACAATATTAAGGTCCTTATATTTAAGACATAAGCAATAATTAAGGTGTAAGGGCAAATATAAATTTAAAATAGGAGGCTTAATTAAACCTAAGGGGAGAGATAACCCTACCCTCTTATCCTCAGAACATTTACTTTAGAAAAATTACAGTTATAAATACTTTTCCTCTCTTTCAAATGTGTGTGTGTGCATGCACACACACATATTTTAGGAAAACGATTAGGTTGGGTTGTTGTTGTTGTTGTTTGTCAGCTTTATAACCCAGAACATCTTTCTCAAGAGAATGGAAGCCATTTCTTTGAAATGTGAACATCAAAGAAAACAGCACCCCTATCTCCCAGTTTCTGTGAAAGAGTAGGGGTCTAACTTGGGTGGGTGCCCTGCTCCAAGATGCAAAATTACCTCCTGTCATAAAGACATGAGATATGTTTCTCCTCTGGATAAGGCGATTAGTTAACATTAATGGTCTACACAATGAACTATGTGCATAAAGTGTCAAGCCTCTTAAGGATTAATCAGGTCTACCGTGAAAATATTTACGTAGTAAGTTGCATCTGTTTAGCTATATAAGGGAATGAGATTTCTTTCTGTCTTTGCAATCTTTTAGTGGACTGCCTCTAATATACACCACACTATGGTTCAATGCTTATGCAACAATAAAAGTGTTGTTTTCTTCTTTCCTCTGCTAAATTTTAAGGAGGATTTCTAAGTTGGGAGAAGATTTTGTTTCTAATTTCATTCCTCGACAGGGATCATAACCTAAAAATCTTTTTTACTTAGCTATAAAAAGCTCTGAACTTATTTAAGTAAATACATACATATTAATGGGCTATATCTGACATTCTAGGATATAACAATAATTTGATAATGACTGTAAGCACCAACACCTAGATCCCCCAAATGACCAACTTTCTCTTTGTTAACTCTCCATAAAACTGATCCCTAAGGCATTCGTGCCTGAAAAAGGTCCCATAATATGACACCGAGCAAGAATGACTGTACAAGCAACACTGCTCTAAAAAGGTGGGACAAAAGAAGAGAACCATGGGCAGCACAGGAAGCTTGCTCCTGGCAGCCCAGTCCAAGAGACCACGTAAGTTCATGTTTCCTCTACCATAACATAACCCAATACTTGTGCAGTCATCAGCCGGTCTCTTCATGTTGCCCTTAAGGAACTGGGGCTTGATAAATGGCTGTAGTACTGATTCTCTGACAACTACAATTGCCGTAATAAAGTCCTTTTTTGTCTCTGAACCAGGAATCTCCTGTCTTCTAGAGACAGAAGTTAGCATAAAACTGGAGTAAGTTGACGTGTTAGCTTGTAAGTAGGGTAAAGCCTCAAATACTGAATAGTTCTTGACAGGCTCTTCTGTTTAATTTTCAGTTAACTCCCAAATTCTGGAAACTAAGGGCAGGTCCAGCCAATATTTCTACAGCTGTACTACTTAACTTTGAAAAATTCTAATCTTTTATTTCTTCCCACAAATGGCAGCTCAAACACGTATGTCCAATAAATCAAAAGGAACAGAACAGTGGTTCTCAAGCTAAGATCTCAGAACCAACCGTATTAGCAACACTTACAGTATCAGTAACACTTAAAAATACACATTCCCAGGCCCGAACCAGAATTTAGTGAATCAGAAACTCTGGGAGTAGGCCCAGCAATCTGTGTTTTAACAAACCCTCCAAGTGATTCTGCAGGAAGCTAAAGACTATGAACAAATGAGGTAGAAGAAAGGTCACCTTTTTTTCTTGATTAGTGATCAGAATAACTGTAGTCATTTAATTGTTGACCACCTATAAAAAACATGAACTAATTCTATTTTCCTCCTCCCCTTAAAAGTGAGATAAGTAACAATGTCTTACATTTCTGCAAATAGCTTATTAAAAGGCATCAGGCTTCTCGATTTTCATATCTACTTCTGCATTTAATATAGTGCAATTACTTGTTACTTAGGTTGAAGTATATAAAGAAAATCTGGGGGGGGGGGGCGGAACAAGATGGCCGAGGAGTAGGAGACCTGGATTTCGTCTGGTCCCAGGAATTCAGCTAGGTAGGGATCAAACCATTCTGATCACCTACAAACTCAACAGGAGATCGAAGAAAAGAATAGCAACAACTCTCTGAACAGAAAAGCGACCACTTTCTGAAAGGTAGGACGTGAGGAGAAGTGAATCCGAGGCGATATTCAGGAGGATAGACAGCGGGGGAGGGGGCCACCGTGGGCCACTTCAGGCAAGTGATAGAGCAGCAGAGCACAAAATCGGACTTTTAGAAGTCTGCTCACTGAGGGACGTCGCTCCAGTGGCTAAGCGCGGGGGTGGGGGGGAACCCTCGCTGGGACAGTGTGGTCTCAGGACCCTCGGAGGTTACAGAAAAACCAGGGGTGCGTGAGTGTGGCAGAGCTCCCAAGTATCGGAGCAGGGTGTGGGCTCTCAGCTCGGGGTTGCCATAAAAGGTGATCCATGGCACAGTCGGGCCACTGCTCCTCCAGCAGGGACCCAACAAGCGGCGGATCCAGGGAGACTCCTCTTCCTCCCCCAGGAGGAGCGGTGCAGGAACGCACCGCAGGGATCTGCTGGGTTTGGAGACTCCCCACGGGGTCGGGTGCCAGAGATAGAAACGCTCGGTCACAGGCCAGGTGAGCACGGAGTGCGGCCAGAGACCGGGTAGACAGGAGTGACTGACTGCTTTTCTCTGGAGGTGCACTGAGGAGTGGCGACCCGAGTTCTGGGCTCCTCTGGGGCGGAGATTGGGAGGCCGCCATTTTCACTCTCATCGTCCAAAGCCGAATGGAAAGCTTGCAGGGAACAAAAGCTCCCGAGAGCAAACCTGAGATTACTTAGCCTGGACTGACAAGGGCGGGACAATTCCGCCTCCGGCAAAGACATTTGGGTCCCAGGGCAACAGGCCCCTCCCCCAGAAGATCAGCCCGAACAGCCAGCCAAGACCAAGTTTACCCATCACTGAGAATGGTAGAACTCCAGCGCTACGGGAATACTGCACATAAAATTCATGGTTTTACCATGGTTCTTTAGTCTTTCAAAGTTATTTTTTAACTTTTGTTTTTCTGAATTTTTCTTTTTCCCTTTTTCAACCAACATCTTGTCAATCCCTTTTGTAAAAAATATTTTTTAGGGAGCATCTGGGCGGCTCAAATGGTTCAGCGTCTGCCTTTTGCTCAGGTTGTGGTCCTGGGGTCCTGGAATCAAGTCCCTCATCGGGCTCCTGACTCGGCAGGGAGCCTGCTTCTCCCTCTACCTCTCCCCCTGCTCATGTACTCTCTCTGTCTCAAATGAATAAATAAAATCTTAAAAAATATATATTTTTTTATTTTTCATTTTTAGAGTCATATTCTATCCCTTCATAGTAGTTACCCTTACTTTTGGTATGTATATATAAGTTGTTCTCTCTTTAAACTTTTGAGATACACTTTCTTCTAACAGACCAAAATATACCCTAAATATCTAGTGTATGGCTTTGTTCTAGTCTCCTGCCTGATCACATTCTCTCCTTTTTTTAAATCCTCTTCTTTCTTTTTTCAACCAACTTTTTATCAATTCCTTTTATAAAATCTTTTATAATTTTCATCTTTACAATCATATTCTATCCTTTCATCGTATTAACCTTTATTTTTGTACATATTTAAGTTTTTCTTTAAAATTTTGGGAGGAACTTTCTTCTAACAGCCCAAAATACGCCCAAAATCTAATGTGTGGCACTGATCTATGCACCAGGCTGATCATATTTGATCAAATTCTGTTTTTTGTTCTGTTTTTATCTTTTTCTTTTTTTTTTCTTTTTCTTTTTTCTTTTTTTCCCTTTCTTTTCCCCCAGTTTCAGGTCTTTTCTGATTTCTTTAGTGTATATTTTCTGGGGACATTGTTAACCTGTTAGCATTTTGTTCTCTCACTCATCAATTTTCCTCTGGACAAAATGACAAGATGGAAAAAATCACCGCAACAAAAAGAACAAGAGGCAGTACCGACGGCCAGGGACCTAATCGATACGGACATTAGTATGATGTCGGAACTAGAGTTCAGAATGATGATTTTAAAGATACTAGCTGGGCTTGAAAAAAAAATGGAAGTTATTAGAGAAACCCTTTCTGGAGAAATAAAAGAACTAAAATCTAACCAAGTCTAAATCAAAAAGGTTATTAATGAGGTGCAATCAAAAATGGAGGATAACTAACTGCTAGGATAAATGAGGCAGAAGAGAGAATCAGCGATACAGAAGACCAAATGATGGAAAATAAAGAAGCTGAGAAAAAGAGAGATAAACAACTACTGGATCACAAAGGGCAGAATTCAAGAGATAAGCGATACCATAAGACGAAACATTACAATAATTGGGATCCCAGAAGAAGAAAGAGAGAGAGGGGCAGAAGGTATATTGGAGCAAATTATAGCACAGAATTTCCCTAATTTGGGGAAGGAAACAGGCATCAAAATCCAGGAGGCACAGAGAACCCCCCTCAAAATCAATAAAAACAGGTCAACACCCCGACATCTAATAGTAAAACTTACAAGTCTCAGAGACAAAGAGAAAACCCCAAAAGCAGCTTGGGAGAAGAGACATGTAACCTACAATGGTAGAAACTTTAGATTGGCAACAGACCTATCCACAGAGACCTGGCAGGCCAGACATGGACAGACATGATATATTCAGACATGATATAAGGAAGGACAGACATGATATATTCAGAGCACTAAATGAGAACATATGCAGCCAAGAATACTATATCAGCAAGGCTGTCATTGAAAATAGAAGGAGAGATAAAAAGCTTCCAGGACAAACAAAAACTAAAGGAATTTGCAAACATGAAACCAGCCCTACAAGAAATACTGAAAGGGGTCCTCTAAGCAAAGAGAGAGCCTAAAAGCAACATAGACCAGAAAGGAACACAGACAATCTACAGTAACAGTCACCTTATAGGCAATACAATGGCACTAAATTCATATCATTCAATAGTTACCCTGAATGTAAATGACCCAATCAAAAGATACAGGCTATCAGATTGCATAAAAAAACAAGACCCATCGATATGCTGTCTGCAAGAGACTCATTTTAGACCCAAAGACACCCCCAGATTGAAAGCGAAGGGGTGGAAAACCATTTACCATGCCAATGGACACCAAAAGAAAGCTGGGGTGTCAATCCTTGTATCAGACAAATTAGATTTTAAACCAAAGACTGTAATAAGAGATGAGGAAGGACACTATATCCTACTTAAAGGATCTATCCAACAAGAAGATCTAAAAATTGTAAATATCTATGTCCCTATCATGGGAGCAGCCACTTATATAAGCCAATTAATAACAAAAGCGAAGAAACACATTGACAACAATACAATAATAGTGGGGGACTTTAATACCCCTCTCATTGAAATGGACAGATCATCCAAGCAAAAGATCAAGGAAATAAAGACTTTAAATGACACACTGGACCAAATGGACTTCACAGATATATTCAGAACATTCCATCCCAAAGCAACGGAATACACATTCTTCTCTAGTGCCCATGGAACATTCTCCAGAATAGATCATATCCTAGGTCACAAATCAGGTCTCAACCAGTACCAAAAGAATGGGATCATTCCCTGCATATTTTCAGACCACAATGCTTTGAAACTAGAACTCAATCACAGGAGGAAAGTTGGAAAGAACTCAAATACATGGAGGCTAAAGAGCATCTTACTAAAGAATGAATGGGTCAACCAGGAAATTAAAGAAGAACTAAAAAAATTCATGGAAACCAATGAAAATGAAAACACAACTGTTCAAAATCTTTGGGATACAGCAAAGGCAGTCCTAAGAGGCAATACAAGCCTTTCTCAAGAAACAAGAAAGGTCTCAAATACGCAACCTACCCCTACACCTAAAGGAGCTGGAGAAAGAACAGCAAATAAAACCTAAACCCAGCAGGAGAAGAGAAATAATAAAGATCAGAGCAGAATTCAATGAAATAGAAACCAAGAGAACAGAACAGATCAATGAAACTAGGAGCTGGTTCTCTGAAAGAATTAACAAGATTGATAAACCCCTGGCCAGACTTATCAAAAAGAGAAATGACCCAAATAAACAAAATCATGAATGAAAGAGGAGAGATCACAACCAACACCAAAGAAATACAAACAATTATAAGAACATATTTTAAGCAACTATATGCCAGCAAATTAGATATACTGGAAGAGATGGATGGATTCCTGAAGATGTATCAACTACCAAAACTGAACCAGGAAGAAACAGAAAACCTGAACAGACCTATAACCACTAAGGAAATTGTAGCTGTCATCAACAATCTCCCAACAAACAAGAGCCCAGGGCCAGATGGCTTCCCAGGGGATTTCTACCAAACATTAAAGAAGAATTAATACCTATCTTTCTGAAACTGTTCCAAAAAATAGAAATGGAAGGAAAACTTCCAAACTTGTTTTATGAGGCCACCATTACCTTGATCCCCAAACCAAAGACCTCATCAAATAGGAGAATTACAGACCAATATCACTGATGAACATGGATGCAAAAATTCTCACCAATACACTAGCCAATAGGATCCAACAGTACATTAAAAGGATTATTCACCACGACCAAGTGGGATTTATCCCTGGGTGGCAAGGTTGGTTCAACATCCGCAAATCAATCAACATGATACAATACATTAATAAAAGAAAGAACAAGAATCATATAATCCTCTCAATAGATGCCGAAAAAGAATTTGACAAAGTACAGCATCCTTTCTTGATCAAAACGCTTCAGAGTATAGGGATAGAGGGTACATACCTCAATATCATAAAAGCCATCTATGAAAAACCCACAGCGAATATCATTCTCAATGGGGAAAAACTGACATCTTTCCCCCTAAGGTCAGGAACACGGCAGGGATGTCCACTATCACCACTGCTATTCAACATAGTATGAGAAGTCCTAGCCACAGCAATCAGACAACAAAAAGAAATCAAAGGTATCCAAATCAGCAAAGAAGTCAAACTCTCACTGTTTGCAGATGATATGATACTTTACGTGGAAAACCCAAAAGACTCCACCCCAAAACTGCTAGAACTCATACAGGAATTCAGTAAAGTGGCAGGATATAAAATCAATGCACAGAAATCAGTGGCATTTCTATAACCAACAACAAGAGAGAAGAAAGAGAAATTAAGGAGTCGATCCCATTTACAATTGCACCCAAAACCATAAGATACCTAGGAATAAATTTAACCAAAGAGGCAAAGGATCTGTACTCAGAAAACTATAAAATACTCATGAAAGAAATTGAGGAAGACACAAACAAATGGAAAAACGTTCCATGCTCATGGATTGGAAGAACAAATATTGTGAAGATGTCAATGCTACCTAGAGCAATCTACACATTCAATACAATCCCCATCAAAATACCATCCACTTTTTTCAAAAAAATGGAACAAATAATCCTAAAATTTGTATGGAACCAGAAGAGACCCCGAATAGCCAGAGGAATGTTGAAAAAGAAAAGCCAAGCTGGCAGCATCACAGTTCCGGACTTCCAGCTCTATTACAAAGCTGTCATCATCAAGACAGTATGGCACTGGCACAAAAACAGACACATAGATCAATGGAACAGAATCGAGAGCCCAGAAATGGACCCTCAACTCTATGGTTAACTAATCTTCGACAAAGCAGGAAAGAATGTCCAGTGGAAAAAAAGAGAGTCTCTTCAACAAATGGTGTTGGGAAAACTGGACAGCCACATGCAAAAGAATGAAACTGGACCACTTCCTTACACCACACACAAAAACAGACTCAAAATGGTCTAAAGACCTAAATGTGAGACAGCAGTCCATCAAAATCCTAAAGGAGAACACAGGCAGCAACCTCTTTGACTTCAGCCACAGCAACTTCTTCCTAGAAACATCGCCTACGGCAAGGGAAGCAAGGGCAAAAATGAACTATTGGGACTTCATCAAGATAAAAAGCTTTTCCACAGCAAAAGAAACAGTCAACAAAACCAAAAGACAACCGACAGAATGGGAGAAGATATTTGCAAATGACATATCAGATAAAGGGCTAGTATCCAAACTTTATAAAGAACTTCTTAAACTCAACATCCAAAGAACAAATGATCCAATCAAGAAATGGGCAGAAGACATGAACAGACATTTTTCCAAAGAAGACATCCAAATGGCCAACAGACACATGAAAAAGTGCTCATCATTGCTCGGCATCAGGGAAATCCAAATCAAAACCTCAATGAGGTATCACCTCACACCAGTCAGAATGGCTAAAATTAATAAGTCAGGAAATGACAGATGTTGGCGGGGATGCGGAGAAAGGGGAACCCTCCTACACTGCTGGTGGGAATGCAAGCTGGTGTAGCCACTCTGGAAAACAGTATGGAGGTTCCTCAAACAGTTGAAAATAGAGCTACCCTATGACCCAGCAACTGCACTACTAGGTATTTACCCCAAAGATACAAATGTAGGGATCTGAAGGGGTACATGCACCCTGATGTTTATAGCAGCAATGTCCACAATAGCCAAATTGGGGAAAGAGCCAAGATGTCCATTGACAGATGAATGGATAAAGAAGATGTGGTATATATATATATATACAATGGAATATTATGCAGCCATCAAAAGGAATGAAAGCTTGCCATTTGTAACAACATGGATACAACTGGAGAGTGTTATGCTGAGCGAAATAAGTCAATCAGAGAAAGACATGTATCATATGACCTCACTGATATGAGGAATTCTTAATCTCAGGAAACAAACTGAGGGTTGCTGGAGTGGTCGGGGGGTGGAAGGGATGGGGCGGCTGGGTGACAGACACTGGGGAGGGTATGTGCTATGGTGAGCACTGTGAATTGTGCAAGAATGTTGAATCACAGATCTGTACCTCTGAAACAAATAATGTTACATGTTTAAAAAAAAGAAGAAGATAGCAGGAGGGGAAGAATGAAGGGGGGGAAATTGGAGGGGGAGATGAACCATGAGAGATGATGGACTCTGAAAAACAAACTGCTAGAGGGGAGGTGGTTGGGAAAATGGGTTAGCCTGGTGATGGGTATTAAAGAGGGCACGTTCTGCATGGAGCACTGGGTGTTATATGCAAATAATGAATCATGGAACACTACATCAAAAACTAATGATGTATGGTTATTAACATAAAGTAATAATAAAAAGTCTCCTGATGAAAAAAATATAATCTATTTTCACATAATTATGTAGTTAGAAAAGGGAAAAGCAATTTAATAGCATTTATAGATAACTGTGGATAGTCTTCTTTGATTCTGTATCAAAATTTGAAATGGATAGCTTAAAGATTGGTTATAATGCATTTCTATGAACTTTTCATACTTTGATACTTTAAAGTTCATTGGTCTATCTTGTACTTGGATGGGTATTTTACCCATGTCTGATTTGGAAATTAGTTCACTAAGCTGTGCAGAACTCGGTATCATGTATTTTTAACACAAAATGATACTAACATAGTAAGAATATATATTATCTGTAGTATATGTATTTATTTAATCACCTTTTTAATATTACCTGTAATTTCATCAGAAAAGACTTTAGGTCTTGGGAAGATATCAGACTCTCAGTGCTAGGGATACATTTTTTTAATTTCAAAAAAATTTTTTTGCTTAAAATCTCTAATTTTATTATTGGCAGCTAACACTGTTAGCTGTTTTCTTTGAAGTGACAAACTAACTCTGCCAAATCCCGAAGTAGGACTAACCATAATTTCCTTCAAGGATAAGTGGTATTCCAAGAAAAGAGCAACTAGTTCAATTCACAACTCAATCACACAACTGTTTTTCCTCAAGATAACCAACAGGCTTTGGAACATGGCAGAGTCCCTTAGGTATACTTCATATTTGGTTACACAGCATATTAAAGAACTATGTACCTAACAGTCAAGATTTAATAAAAATGATTTTTTACAACATCAGCTTTTTTTATCACAAGTGCATACTAGTGAAGACTACAATGACTACTGGTACTATTTAGCGCCATGACCTGACTCAGTAGTTTGACAGATCAGTATTTTGGTACTAGTATTTGGTACTATTAGTATTTGGTACTATCATAACAAACAACAACACAATAACAAAGGCAAACAACATCTTAGTATTATTATGAAAATGGTCTCTGAGAGAGGAGGGTCCATAGTTCACTCCTAGAAATGCTGATTTAAGGTCTTTCACAGGCACTGGACTATAAGCTATGAAGGAAGAGAGCTTTGCTTTTTGTTTGTTTTTAAGATTTTATTTATGTGAGAGAGTGAGCATGAGTGGGGGGCGGGGAGGGATAGAGGGAGAGGGAGAAGCCGACTCTGCACTGAGCAGGGAGCCCCTCCCAACACAGGTTCAATCTCAGGAGCCTGAGATCATGACCTGAGCCCAAGTCAGATGCTTAACCAACTGAGACACCCAGGAGCCCCCAGAGCCTTGGTTTTTTTCACCATGATATCCCCAAAGCTTTCTCCTATACTGAGCACATGGCAGGAATGCAATAAACACATTTGCTGGCAGGCAGACAGGAAGGAAATACACCATGAAGAAAGTATGAGAAAATGTAGCAATATTTTCATGAACTGTGGAAAGAGAGAATTCTCTTAGAAGACTGGAAAAAATAAAAGTGTGGTGGGAACTTGTGACTGCCCATTAAAACAGGTTCTCTTCTATTGTAATAGGAGTCCTGGCTGGGAACCTGGCAGCTAAAGACTGTATTTTCCATCCTCACTGCTACAGTGCTAGGTATAACATCACCACATTTCCCATCAAAGCATATGATGTGTGCAAAAGGAAAATGCAGCCTTGGATTCTCTCTCCTGGTCCTTCGTATGAGCCAGAAGTTAGAGGTGTCTGTGGTCTTGTTTTAAGTATGTGGATTAAAACAATGCCCACAGGCATTAAGACAATGCTGGGGCAACAAGAAGGCGGAAACTTGGGTCGTTGAATGCACCTCAAGACTACTTAACTTTAGATTTGTTACATGGAAGAAATAAGCATCCATCTTCATTAGGCCATGGTCAAATTAGGTTTCTTTGGTACAGAGCTTGAACTTCAGGCTGATAATTTTTTTTGAAGTTGTCTAGGTTTAAATATATAAGCAAATACATAAACATAGAGATATATAAACCAAAGAAACTAAAAATTCCCAAACCTACAAATCACCATAAATGAAGCAGAAAGGCAAAGTACAGAATAGATGAAAATATCAGTAATTAATGAGTATCAAAACATAGATTTAATGCATAATGAATTAACATTAATTGACCAAAAAAAGAGAAAAATTTATAGAGGAAAAACAAACCTGTATTTTTAACCTATATATAAATATATATTCATGAAAAAATACATTAAAAGATGTATATCATTAAATGTTTATATCTTAGGCAATTTTATTCTTCAAATATTTCTGTAATTGCCAAATTTTTATGTTGTACATAATGCTGAGTCAAAATTATGCAATTTATTTAGAAAAACTTGATCATATCTCTCTTGTGATCAAATTTGAATAAAATTATCTTTTTAAATCCCATTTGCTTCAGACCCACATCCCCGTATCACTCACTCATGCATATAAATCTCACATTGTAATCACAGCAAATTACTTCTACTACCAAAACTTTCATGATCATCCCTACCTTCCCCTATTTTATCCTAAGTGGAGCCCTTTATCAAAATGGACACTAAAAATGACCACAACATGTTTAGGCAGGGGAGTATCTGGGGCTGAGCCTTCCCAACCAAGGTACTTCCAATTTTCAGGTACTGTGGAAACTAAGATGACAGACACTGGGTCTACACCCCATGGCCCAATATGGTGGACAGGATGACCACAGCCCTACAGAGACTTGGGTGACAGATTATGAGGCTGCACTTCGAGGCAGCTCAAGCAGGCAGGCTCTCTGCAAGCCATGATTTATAGCATGAGACACTTCATCTGTGATGCCAGGACCACCTATGTAAGAGCCATCATGTTCAAGAGCAGAAGAGGCAGAGCACAGCACATCTAAGACTCTGGCCCTGCTACACTGAGTTGCAGTTAGTCACTCTGCCCTTTCTTCCCACTCACCCCCATGCCAATTAGGCATAACAGCCAGGAGTGGAGGATGGCAAAACATTTTCATCTGAAAACTACATAAATGGACTATTTACTCAGCCATAAAAAAGAATGAAATTTTGCCATTTGCAACATGGATGGACCTAGAGGGTGTTATGCTAAGTGAAATAAGTCAGACAGAGAAAGGCTAATACCATTTGATTTCACTTATATGTGAAATCTAAAAAAAAAAAACAAAAAACAAAAAACCAAAGAAACAAAAAAACACAAATAGATTCATGAATACAGAGAACAAACTGGTGGTTGCCAGAGGAGAAGTCAGGGGGCAGGCATGGATGAAATATGTGAAGGGGATTAAGAGGTACAAACTTCAAGTTATGAAATGAATAAGTCATGGAAATGAAAAGTACAGCATAAGGAATATAGTCAATAATATTGTAGTAACATTGTATGGTGACCACACTTATTGTGGTGAGGATTCAGTAATGTGCAGAATTGCCAATTCAATGTTGTACATTTGAAACTAATATAACACTGTATGTTAATAATAATTCAATTAAAAAATAAATGGGCTGTTTTGGGGCACCTGGGTGGCTCAGTCGTTAAGCGTCTGCCTTCGGCTCAGGTCATGGTCCCAGGGTCCTGGGATCGAGCCCCGCATCGGGCTCCCTGCTCAGCGGGAAGCCTGCTTCTCCCTCTCCCACTCCCCCTGCTTGTGTTCCCTCTCTCGCTGTGTCTCTGTCAAATAAATAAATAAAATCTTAAAAAAAAATAAAAAATAAATGGGCTGTTTAAATAATCAGATTGGACTAAGGCTTAAGCAACATTGAACATTTTGTAATTTTCCCTACTAATTAGCAGGTAGGGGTTTAGCAGGAGGTAGGCTGATTTTAGGCTAAATTAAAACAGAAATGGTGTGGGCACCTGGGTGGCTCAGATGGTTAAGCGTCTGCCTTCAGCTCAGGTCATGATCCCAGGGTTCTGGGATCAAGGCCCACATTGGGCTCCTGGCTCGGCGGGGAGCCGGCTCCTCCCTCTCCCTCTCCCCCTGCTCATGCTCTCTTTCTCTCACTGTATCTGTGTGTCTCAAATGAATGAATAAAAAAAAAAAAATCTTTAAAAAAAAAAATGGTGTGCATTAACTGCTGTAACCCTGTAATGGTTTCTAAGCATATTTAGAAGGAGATATGGATATTATACTTTTCCCTGTCAAACACCCCAAATTTTACCTACTATCACAGCCTACTATGAAGAATTATCAAAAGGGATTTGGATGACCATGTGTTACACACCTGATGTGAACTAAGGTCATTCTCTTACCACTTTAAACATTTCCCTCAAGTAATCCTATGCATATACTACCATTCTATTTTTCTATTTTCACCAACGCAGATTAAATCATTTCTATGTGACACCATGCTTCTGGTGGAATGGGAGAGAACAGAAAAACCCAGAAATAAACCCACAATTAAATGGTCAATTAACCTTTGACAAAGGACAAATGACTATACAATGTTAAAAAGACAGTCCCTTCATCAAATGGTGTTGGGAAAACTGGACAGCTACATGCAAAAGAATGAAACTAGACCACTTTCTTTCACCATACACAAAAATAAACTCAAATGGGTTGAAGACCTAAGTGTGAGATGTGAAAACATAAAAATCCTTGAAGAGAGCACAGGCAGTATTCTCTGACCACAGACTGTAGCAACATTTTTCTAGATAGGTCTCTTGAGGCAAGGGAAATAAAAGCAAAAATAAACTATTGGGACTGCATCAAAATAAAAAGTTTCTGCACAGTGAAGAAAACCATCAACAAAACTAAAAGGCAACCTACTGAATGGGAGAAGATATTTGCAAATGACATATCCAAGAAATGGTTAGTATCCAACAAAATATACAAAGAACTGATACAAGTCAATATCCAAAAAACGAATAATCCAATTAAAAAAGGGCAGAAGACATGGACAGACATTTCTCCAAAGACATCCAGATGGCCAATAGACACGTGAAAAGATGCTCAACATCACTCATCATCAGAGAAATGCAAATCAACACTACAGTGAGATATCTCACACCTGTCAGAATGGCTAAAATCAAAAACACAAGAAACAACAAGTGTTGGTGAGGATGTGGAGAACAAGGAAGCTTTATGTACTGTTGGTGGGAATGCAAACTGGTGCAGCCACTGTGGTAAAGAGTGTGGAGGTCCCCCTCCAAATTTTTAAAAATAAGACTACCCTATGATCCATGGATTACAGTACTAAGTATTCACTCCCCCCCAAAAAAAAACCTTAATTCAAAGGCATACATACATCCTTATGTTTATTGCAGTATTATTTACAATAACCAAACTATGGACACAGCCCAAGTGTCCATTAATAGATGAATGGATAAGAGGTGGTCTTTTGGAATGGAATGGAATACTAGTCAATGGAATATTATTCAGCCACAGAAAAGAATAAAATCTTGCTATTTGCAACATCATGGATAGGCCTAGAGAGTATAATGCTAAGCAAAATAAGTCAGTCAGAGAAAGACAAGTACCATATGACTTCATTCATATGTGGAATTTATGAAGGACACACACACACACACACACCCCAACAAATAAACTTTTAACCACAAAGAACAAACTGATGGTTACCACAGGGAGGTGGGTGGGGAGTTGGGGGATATAGGAGATGTGAATTTAAGAGTGCATTTATCATGATGAAAAAACAAAATAAACAAAAAAATCATTTCTATGTGACACCATGCTTTTGGCATGTAAACATGGGACTCAAAGTTTTCCATAAAATGTTTGTTCAGGCAAAGGAAGTAATCTAAACAAGAGAAAGAATGCCACCTCTCTTTCACACAGCGGTCCAAGTGTAAGTAGTTCGGAGCTCACGGTCAGCGTGATAATGTAGGGAACCAAGCGCCTTTTTAGCTTATTGCTGCTCTGCCATCTTCACAACATGGCTTCTGGCTCAGTGTAGCTGTCTGTTTGTGATCGCACGTGTACACAAACCTTAGAGGCAGTGCGAGGGAGACCAAGCAAGGGAAGTGGAGGAAATGCTCTTTCCTTATAAGTGTGTAACCCAAAAAGTGTAACCATCATTTCCACTCAAATCCCCACGAGCAGAACCTAGCCTCCCAGCCTCACTTGGCTCCTTGCTGTGTGGGTGTGTCTAGAAAATAAATACTGAGGGACAGTGCATATTGGGGGATAATCAGAAGTCTCTGCTATACTCCTTAAGTCTCTTCTTTTCTTCCCTTTGTAATCTGTTTATCTTTTAAGAAACTTTTTAAAATTAAGTATTATGTCAATCAACATATATAAAATAAAACAGTTGGGTTTTTGTTGTCATTGTTTTGGTTTTCCTTCTAAAAACTAAATGAGATGCCTTGGAAAAACCCAATAAAGCAAGCTCATCAAGGCTACTGAATCAAGTAAGTATGAGATACTGTTAAATAGACGGGAAAACATTTTTTAACTCTAGTAGGATTTTTCATTCAGATTCCTTTGCAGGTATCTTTAAATTCTCACTTGAAAGAAACTGGAAATAAAAGGTCTATTTTGGATATGTAAAAAAGACAACTCAACTGTAATGAGTGAAGCATACTCAAAAAAGGCCATAATCCTTCAGTTTTTCACTACGAAGTATGATGTTGTCTGTGGGTTTTTCATACAATCCTACATCAAAAGATTGCTAAATAAAAGTATACTTACATATTTTTAAAAGAAAACATTCAAGGTACATTTGCATTTTTTTAGGATTTCCCCTTAAGAGGGGTAGTTTTTTTTTTAAGATTTTACTTATTTATTTGAGAGAGAGTGCACGAGAGAGAGAGGGCGCAGGGGTGGGGTAGAGGGAGAGGGAGAAGCAGACTCCCCACTAAGCAGGGAGCCTGAGGAGGGAGAGGGACTGGATCCCAGGGTCATGATCTGAGCCAAAAGCAAACGCTTAACTGAATGAGCCACCCAGGCACCCCAAGACAGGCAGTTTTTGACAAATTCAAATCCCATCAGTACAAAGGAAACTTCTCTCCGCATATCAACATATTCAAAACTTAATTACCTCAATCTCCCAATTTTTATACTCCTTCAAAACTGCTTTTCTCAAATGTTTAAATTTGTATCTTCAGTGCAAATTTCTTGGCACAGCATTCCAAGGATCTTAGGATTTGAACCCAAATGCCTTTTAGTCTCACCTCTTTCACATGCCTGCAACCACTTTCCAGCCACGTAAATGTTCAAAAGAATCTATCTAATCCACACAACCAGAATTCTAGCATCTTGGTGTCAACAACTATGTTAGGCAATCAAGTCAAAGTTAAGTAAGACAAGGGTATTGATTCTAGGAAGGTGTAACCAGAATGTAAGTAGACAGTTAAGGAAATGAACAATCACAATGTTTTTTTTTTTCTTTTTAATTTTATTATGTTATGTTAGTCACCATACATCATTAGTTTTTGATGTAGTGATCCATGATTCATTTTTTTATATAACCCCCAGTGCTCCATGCAGTACGTGCCCTCTTTAATACCCATCACCAAGCCAACCCATCCCCCCACTCCCTTCCCTCTAGAACCCTGTTTATTTCTCAGAGTCCATAGTCTCTCATGGTTCGTCTCCCCCTCCAATTCCCACCCCCCCTTCGTCTTTTCCTTCCTTCTCCTAATGTCCTCCATGCTGTTCCTTATGTTCCATAAATAAGTGAAACCATATGATAATTGACTTTCTCTGCTTGACTTATTTCACTTAGCATAATCTCCTCCAGTCCCATCCATGTTGATGTAAAAGTTGGGTATTCATCCTTTCTGATGGCTGAGTAATATTCCACTGTATATATGGACCACAGTGTTTCTTCTTTCCTATATGAAGTACCCCCTATATGGCAGGCTCAATGCTAGACACTGAGGACAGAGTGAGTGGAAATAAGAGTTGTGGTCCCTGGTCTCATGACGGGGGAGAAATAGGTGCCAGGTAACAATACAGATTGTGTGGTAAGGAAAGCCTACTCAGAGGAAGTGATTAATACATGCAGACAGTTGACTTAAAATATCAACACCTGCTACAAATGTAGCTTAACAAATTAATGTATCTAGTAATTCGCTGGAAGAACTGAATTAATAAAAAGAAAATGACAGTAAAAAGTTACAGAAAAGTTAATACAAAATATGCACAAGTACATATAATTCCAAATATAAGAACTATACCCTATTAGACTTTTCCATTGCTCCGCTAACATCTGAAATACTTTTAACCACTCTTCTAGAAAGGACAGTGATAAGTGGGATTATGTCCAGAGAGGTGGCATACAGGTCTATGAACTGCTTCATTCAAAAGCTGAAGAAGTTAACAGAAAAAAAACATCAGGGAAAACAGGCTGATGGTTAATAGCTAGAGAGCCCTCATGTAGAAAGAGAAGTTACATTGTGTGACACTCAAGAAGGCTGAATTAAGATCAATAACAGAAATTACACAGAAGCAAATTTGCCTCAATAAAATAATAATCTATTAATAATCTGATGCCAGATCTATTAAACAACATCATCTGTCAATGGGACTGTTTTATACACACACACACACACACACACACACACACATATACTATAGTTTTGCTAGAGATCACTTTACATCAGATATAAATTAAAAAGAAATGGGGCAACTCCACATTTCCCATAGTTAACAACACTCTACTGTCCACTTAGTATTTTGTTAAGAGGATCGATTTCATGTTAGGTACTCCTATCACAATAAAAAGACAGTGGGGGGGAGGGAGGGAAGAAATGGGGCACAAAAGAGCTCTGGATTACACTGCTGAAAATCATTAAAATTATTTGTACCATCCTGACTCATGCAGTTGTGTTAACATGTAGATTTCATATCAACAACAACAATAAAAGACTCGGTTGAGTTCATACTTTCTGGCCATACTCAGTTTCTGTACCAGGTCAAAGTTCCACACAGATCAATAAAAGACAAGGCTTCGCTGCTTTTTCTCATCAGCTGTCTCCACTGAATGAGAGTGAATCTAACAATGATTAATGATGGGGCAGCCTTAACCAAAGTTAAGGCTTCATGCACATGGACACAAAGAGATCTCAAGTTTATAAAAAAGAAAATAGGCAAAAGTCCTTGAATAAATATCCAAAAAAATTAATGTTTTACAAGGAAATTGGGAATTACTTTTTATTCAAAAATGAGGATAAATAATGCACCAAATCACTGGCTAGGACATGATAAAATAGGTTCACAAGCACTGGCACACTAATCAGAAGGTTTATAAAAGCAGAAAGTCTTCACATGATGAGTTATTTAGAAATGTAATCCAATGAAGTATAAGAGAATATTTGAACTTAACTTGAGAATACTTTAAGTTCTAGTTGAACCAGTTGCTCTAGGACTACAGAACCATAATCAGTGAACTTCTTAAATGTCAAGATTTTCTTTTTTCAAGCTGTTTTTACTAAAGCCATATTACACTTGGTGTATGAGGCACTCATATCAGTGACCTATATGATAAAGGGCTAGCATATGATAAAGGGCAAAATCTATAAAGAACTTATCAAACTCAACACCCAAAAAATAAATAATCCATTTAAGAAATGGGCAGAAGACATGAACAGACATTTTCCAAAGAAGACATACAGATGGCCAACAGACACGTGAAAAGTTGCTCTACATCACTCAGCATCAGGGAAATAAAAGTCAAAACCACAATGAGATACCACCTCACACCTGTCAGAATGGCTAAAAATAACTCAGGAAACGAGATGTTGGCGAGAATGTAGAGAAAGGGGAACCCTCTTACACTGTTGGTGGGAATGCAGCAAGCTGGTGCAGCCACTCTGGAAAACAGTATGGAGGTTCCTCAAACAGTTAAAAATAGAGCCATCCTATGACCCAGCAATTGCACTACTAGGTATTTATCCAAAGGATACAGGGGCACATGCAGCCCAATGTTCATAGCAGCATTATCAACAACAGCCGAAGTATGGAAAGAGCCCAAATGCCCATTGGCTGATGAATGGATAAAGAAGATGTGGTATGTATGTGTACACATACACACACGTACAATGGAATATTTACTCAGTCATCAAAAA
The DNA here is from genome assembly GCF_009762305.2 of Zalophus californianus. NCBI lineage: Eukaryota > Metazoa > Chordata > Mammalia > Carnivora > Otariidae > Zalophus > Zalophus californianus. Next base: position 23,827,601 of record NC_045606.1, on the reverse strand, counting down.
AAATGAAATCATGCCATTTGCAATGATGTAGGGTATATTATGCTTAACAAGTCAGTCAAAGAAAGGCAAATACCGTATGACTTCAATCCTATGCAGAATTTAAGAAACAAAACAGATGAACACAGGGAAAGAGAAGGAAAAATAAAATAAGATAAACACAGAGAGGGAGACAAACCATAAGAGACTCTTGACTATAGACAACAAACTGAGGGTTGCTGGAGGAGAGGTGGGCAGGGGGGTGGGTTAAATAGGTGACGGGGTTTTATGGGGGCACTTGTGATGAGCACTGGGTGTCATATGTAAGTGAGGACTCACTAAATTCTACCCCTGAAGCTAATACTATATGTTAACTAACTTGAATTTAAATAAAATCTTGGAAGAAAAAAAAAGATGCACTGAGAACAGTGACGTTAAAAGTGAAAATGTGTATCTCTGAATTAATGAGATATGAGGTGTCCCCTTGTTTCATCCTCACTGATGGACCTAAATACCAGGTTAGGGCTTCTACTAGGGATTTATTATACTTAAAGTTTGAAGAGTTAATAAACATAAAAAAATACTCAGCATCAATAGTCATCTGGGAAATGCAAATCAAAACCACAGTAAGATGCCACTTCTCACCCACTAGAATGGCTAGAATCGAAGAGTGAGATAGTAACAAGTATTGGGGAGGATGTGGAGAAATTGGAACCCTCATACACTAGTGGTGGGAATGTACGGTGGGGCAGCCACTTTGGAAAATACTCTGACAGTTCTTCAAAATGTTAAACAAAGAATTATCATTTGATCCAACATTTCTACTCCTAAATACATACCCAAGAGAAATGAAACATAAACTCAGGTAAAAATCTGTACTTGAATGTTCATAGCATTATTCTTAACTGCCTTAAGACAGAAACAACCTAAATATCCATCAACTGACAAACATGTAAACAGAATGTGGCATATCCATATATGCAAACAATAGATATTACTCCGCCATAAAAAGAAATGAAGTACTGATAGATGCTAAAACATGGATGAACCTTATAAACAGTATTCTGAGTGAAAGGGGTCAAACACAGAGACCACATATTATAGGATTCCATTTATATGAAATGTTTGGAAATGTCAAATCTGGAGACAAAAGTAGATTAGTGGTTGCTCAGAGTTGGGGTGTTTAAAGGGGAAATGGAAGGTTACTGATAAAGGATATGGGGTTTCTTTTGGGTAACAGAAATGTTCTAAAATTGGCAATGGTAATAGCTATACTACATTGTGAATATACTAAAAATCATTGATTCACACAACACTTTAAATGGGCAAACTGTGTGACTGATATCTCAATGAAGATGTTTTTAAAAGTTAAAGAAGTTTGGTGAAAATAATAATAGATAGTTTAAGAAAATTTTAAAAACCTGATTACAGATATTCCATTTACTTCCTTCCCATGAAATCATCCCAAAACTTTCAATAACACTTTGCTCCTTGCTCAGTAAGACCAAACCTTTTCTAAATGGAACATTCTTTTTTTTTTTTTTCCATTCCACAACCCCCCCAACCCTCCATTGTGTAGCATTTCTGACAGCAAGAGTTTGCTGAAAGACTCGTCATTTTATCTAAAGCAGAAGTCCAAAGATTTTATACCTAAGCATATAGGTGGCGTCTGATATAAGAAAATGATATATTTCTACTTTAGTATGATTTTAGTACTAGCAAAATAGTCCCTCAGGAGGAAATTTTAGCCTGTAGTCTGTAGACTTGCAAAAGTCAAAAGCTTTTAAGACAGTCATTTCAAACCCAGTCATTGTAAAGCTTTATTAAAGAGAGCCAGGAGGGTTCCTACAGAAGCAAGTGGCTGGAAATGGTCACCCCAAGTGTGCCAAATGTATGACAGAGAATCTTCCTAAAATCGTCATCCATCAATTCACAATTCTTGCTATTTTTTTTTCTTGCTCCCTATTTTAAATTCGAGAAAAAAATATGCTTTTTAAAATTCTGACAAATAATGAAAATAAAAATAATCAGGGTGGGGCCCCTGGGTGGCTCAGTTATTAAGCGTCTGCCTTCGGCTCAGGGCATGATCCCAGGGTCCTGGGATGGAGCCCGACACTGGGCTCCCAGCTCCGCGGGGAGCCTGCTTCTCCCTCTCCCACTCCCCCTGCTTGTGTTCCCTCTCTCGCTGTCTCTCTTTCTGTCAAATAAAAAATAAAATCTTTAAAAATAAAAAAAAACTAATAATCAGGGACAGCAGCACAGAAAGAGGGTAATGGAAAAAACTGTTATTTAAAATAGATGAGAGGAAACCAATAAACACAGAATAAGGAGAGAACAAGTATCAGTAAAGAAATAAAAAACAAAGCACATGCACTGACGAGAGGAAATCACAAGCTCTGTAAACATAAAAAAAAAAAAGAGCCTATCTCAATGATCATCCAAAGAAAGGGACAAAATATTTTCAGCCAAACCAGTTGGTATGGGAGTTTGAGTATGCTCACATACTATTACTGAGACTAGAACTGTTACAACCTTTCAGAAGGCAACAGACAATATATTTTTTAAAACCTTTAAAAATAACCTAAATCCAATTGCTATGATCTTTTCTAGATATTTGTCCTTAAGACATTTATGTATTTTAATAATACAAAAAGAATGTAGTTAACCTAAATGTCCAAGAAGGAGTTTATTAAATTTATGACAGAACTATATGAATATTTTTATATAAGCATTAAAAATGTGATGATTCTACATGAATCAACATAGAAAAATGTAGGGCGCCTGGGTGGCTCAGTTGGTTAAGCGACTGCCTTCGGCTCAGGTCATGATCCTGGAGTCCCAGGATCGAGTCCCGCATCGGGCTCCCTGCTCGGCAGGGAGTCTGCTTCTCCCTCTGACCCAACTCCCTCTCATGTACTCTCTCTCTCTCATTCTCTCTCTCAAATAAATAAAATCTTAAAAAAAATTTTTTAAATCTTAAAAAAAAAAACATAGAAAAATGTATAGGATACATCATGTGGAAAAAAAAGCAGGCTACAGGGGCACCTGGGTGGCTCAGTTGTTAAGCGTCTGCCTTCGGCTCGGGTCATGATCCCAGTGTCCTGGGATGGAGCCCCACATCGGGCTCCCTGCTTGGCGGGAAGCCTGCTTCTCCCTCTTCCACTACCCCTGTTTGTGTTCCTGCTCTTGCTATCTCTCTCTGTCAAATAATAAAATCTTAAAAAAAAAAAAAGCAGGCTACAAACATGTGTGAATAGATCAAATATATATATGTACATATATAATCAATCAGTATCTGAAAGGATATACACTAAAATTGTTATCTTTTGAAGCTAAGATTATAAGAGTTTTTCATTTTCTGATTTACATCTTTTGTAAATTATTTTATAACAGTCACATATCTTGCAATAAAAATAATAATCTTACAATGGAAAAGAAAACATTGAAACAAAGTCTGAGTATCTGGTGGGCAATAACGAAAGGTAAGAGATAAATATGATGGTTAAGGAGAAAGCTGAAAAAGAGACACAGCTAAAATAATTTCTTAAACACACAAAAATGTGCACGTCTTTAAGAAAATGACCTCATAACAAATTAGAAAAATAAGAATATTTTTAAAATTAAGTAGAGAAAAGTAACGTGATAAGGAGATTAAGACATTAAAATGGTAACATCACTAAGACTATAACAACAATTCTGAAATTTAAAAGTTAAAAACCTAGTTAGATACCCACATGCAAAAACATTAAGTTGGACCATTACCTTATACCATATACTAAGATCACCTTAAAATGGATCAAAGGCCTAAATGCAAGGGATAAAACTATATAATTCTTAGAAGAAAACACAGGAAAGCCTTCATGACTTTGTATTTGGCAATGACTTCTTTGATATGACATCAAAATGACAACAGAGGAAAAAAACAGCTTAATAGGATTTCATAAAAATTAAAAACTTGTGCCTCAAAAATACTAAAAGGAAAATGAAAAGACAGCCCACAAAATGGAGAAAATGTTTTCAATATACCTAACAAGGGATTAATACGCAGAATGTGTGTGTGTGTGTGTGTGTGTGTGTGTGTGTGTGTGTGTGTGTGTGTGTGTGTGTGTGTGTGTGTATCCTACAACTCAATACAAAAAGACAAATAACCCAACTAAAAAATGGATAAAGAACCTGATTAGACATTTCTCCAAAGAAGATATACTAATGGCCAATAAGCACATGAAAAGATGTTCAGCATCCTAATTATTAGGAAAAGGCAAAACAAAGCCACGCTCGGATACACCTCACACCCATAAGGATGGCTACTATCATAAAAATGAAAAATAACAAATGTTGACAAGGATGTGGAGAAAGCAGAACCCTTGTACTCCACTGGTGGGAATGTGAAATAGTGCAGCCACTACGGAAAACAATCTGGAGGTTTAAAATAAGAAAAACAGAATTTTTTATTTTAAAAAATAAAAAAAAATAAAATTACTATGTGATCTAGCAATTCCATGTCTGGGTACATACCCACAAGAATTGAAAACAGTCTTAAAGAGATACCTGTATCTGTACCACCCCCATTCATAGCAGCATTAATCACCACAGCCAAAAGGTGGAAAGAATTAAAAGAATTAAAATGTCTATCAATGGACAATGGATAAACAAAATATGGTAAATATGGACAACAGAATATTAGCCTGAAAAAGGAAGGAAATTCTGACACATGCAACATGGATAAACTCTGAAGACATTATGCTAAGTGAAATAAGCCAGACACAAAAGGACAATTACTGTATGATTCCACTTACATGAGAGATACAGAACAAATTCATACAGACAGAAGGTAGAATGAATGGTAGTTGCCAAGGGCTGGGAGGAGGAAGAAATGGGGGGAGTTATTGTTTAACAGGTACAGACTTTCAGTTTGGGATGATGTAAAAGTTCCAAAGATGGACAGTGATGGTGCTTGAACAACGGTCTGTCTATTCTTTTTCTCTTTAAGAGAGGGAGAGAGGGGAGGGGAAGGGCAGAGGAAAAGAGAGAATCTTAAGCAGGCTCCATGCCCAGCAACAGAGCCTGACACAGGGCTAGATGGATCTCACAACCCTGAGGATCATGACCTGAGCAGAAATCAAAAGTCAGGATGCTTAACCAACTGGGCCATCCAGGCACCCCAACAGTATGACTATTCTTTTTTTTTTTTTTTTTAAGATTTTTTATTTATTTATTTGACAGAGGGAGACAGTGAGAGAGGGAACACAAGCAGGAGGAGTGGGAGAGGGAGAAGCAGGCTTCCCGCTGAGCAGGGAGCCCGATGCGGGGCTCGATCCCAGGATCCTGGGATCATGACCTGAGCCGAAGGCAGACGCTTAACGGCTGAGCCACCCAGGCGCCCCAACAGTATGACTATTCTTAATGCCACTGAACTATATACTTAAAAATGGTTAGAACGGTGAATTTTATGTTATGTACATTTTTATCATAATAGGAAAAATTTGTCAAGTGTGTCTAGTGCTCAAGGTGTGGCCTTTGGGGGCTTGTTTCTAATAATTTCACAGTCATCTTAAAATCTAGTAAATTACTGAAAAGAGGCTAAAGAGATAACTAGAAATTTCTAGAGCACCTTTCATATGCATAGATTTATGTTAAGTTTTTGACATAAGGTAGCTCCTAGGGCTTTAAGTTGCTACATGATGTCCTACTGGAGTCAGCACAGGGCAGTGATTCTCAAACAGGACAGTACTGACCCATGGGCAGTGTAACGGAAATTTATGAGAGCATGTTTGGTTTTAAAGAGTGGCTGTGTGCAATATACAGAACAATCCTATCAATGAAACATTGCCCCCTGTGCTGCACAATTTTCAAATGACCCTCTGGACACCCATATTGGTTAAAAAAACAAAACAAAACAAAACAAAAACACCAGGGTCATAATCTGAGTCTAGAACCCCACTATGCATATAAACACAAGGACTTTTTTTGCATGCCTTAAATATATACCAAATTTTTCCAAGAATGCAACTACTTCACAAATGGAGAGAAGACTTTATCACAACAGTTGAGCACCATTTCTGACAATGACATTCTCAGAGGCACACCTACTGAAGTTTGCATGTAGAGCAAACTACACATGATTCTACATATGGAAAAAGTATTTGAGTTTTATGACTTGTAGTTCCAGCTGAGCATCCACATACTGAAAAACATTATAAATTACTTTCTTTTATTTCTCTAATACATTAGTTACATGTTATACTGTTTTTAGTAAGTATATATAGATAGGTTATAATTATCTATACATCTTATCTCAGGACATTACAGGTGACATTAAATCTATTTGCTACAAAATGGATGTATATTGCAGATATTCCACAGAATGTGAAGCAATGAAAGGAAGAACTTTTTTCTCTTCCATCTATCCAGATGCAGCAGTGCTCAGAATCAGGATGAGATGCAGAATGACAGAGGTCATTCTTACATTCACTATAAGGCTGGACAAAGATCAACTCCAAGTTTTGCTCCAACTCCAAGAGGTCTATGAAACTATGAATGGTTCTCAGGTGATTTGGAGTTATGCAACACTACCAGAAAACAACAATCCGTTAATCCACTCACTCCCACTGGTTATCATTTATAATGATTCCACCCACGTCATCAGTTCTCACACCCAACATGATGCCCCAGGTGATAGATACACACCAATGGTGACAAATTTATCATAAAACCTCTATAGAGCACATCAACTTATAAACCTGAAGACTAAAAAGAGCATCTGAAGCCTGCTTGGGGAACTGTAGCAAATCACTTAAGAATCACAGGTACACATTTTTATAGAGCATTATATGTAAAATAAGATCCTTATCATCACCAACCAATGACATTAGGAAGAATGGGAGGAATGAAACTGAATATAAATATGGATTATTTTTATAAATATGTATTATCAGAACTCCCATAGTTTGAAAGCACTAAAATTAAATTACAATATGTAGAGTTAAAGAATATTAGAATGAAAACTCAATGAGTAATCATAAAGCCAATCTAGAATACTAAATTAAATCAATATGCAGATATTTGCAATGGTATTATCTGAGACTCTCCACTTCCAATAGTGCTCTACACAGTCATTTATAGTCAAGCAAATGCAAAATGCATTTCTACTGCTAATCCTATGATTATTGATGTTTAGAACAATTTATCAATCTACTGTGAACAAAGAAAAACAATCTAACAGCAGCTTTAAAAAAAAAAAAAACAATTTTGGAATTTCTGTTGTTCCCAATGAACAGTCTTTCTTTCTGAAAGACTGCATTTCTGTGATCATTCTTGTATCACAATTACTAGTTTCTACCTATGTTCCCCATGTAAGTATGAGAGCTCCCCCAGAGGAAGGACTGATTTTCTCATTCTTAAGTGCTTAGTGCCCAGTATAACGCCTACTAAATGGTGGTAAGCAAACCGTATCTGTTTTTGTTAATGCATAAAAATGGCTACCTTTATAGTTCTGTGTGACAAGCACTAATGCTAAGCATTTTGCATTCATTTTATCATCAATCTTAATAAGCACTATGTTCTATCATAATGGTAAAACTGAGGCTTAATAAAAGTTAAATTGCCAAAGATTACCCCACTTTTAAACAGAGAATCAGGAGCCAAAGATTTCATATTAATTTACCTTCTCTGTCTTTAATTCTCAAAGGAGTAAAATGTAATGAAGGTCAAATGAGGTGACACTGTCCTAATGGTGGAGTAACTGTTATGAGAATATTTTGCATATTTACTTTAATATTTTGATTATATCTATGCCTTATTTCATTCCTAAATAAAAAAAAATTAAGGATGATATTCCTAAATAGCATCTGCTCTTTTGGGATAGATAATATGACAGGCTGAAGAGTAATCTAGTTTTCCAAAAAGTACTATAGGAAGAAATACCTCCAGTTATAGAATAATTTAGCTAAAAGAACTAGTAATGACATATTTGAGGGAGAAAATAAAAATAAATGAATGGCATATTCAATTTCACAACAGACACACACAAAAAATACTCTTGGCAAATCTCCAAAGATAAACTGAAAAAATAAAGTTTGTCACTAAAAACAAGTACCCTGTGCCATTTAAATTAGTGAAATATTACATGAGGTCTTTCTACTTTATATAAATAGTTTTATTTTTATACTGAGAAGAGCACACTAAACTGCACAGTCACTTTTCCATTAGCAGATACATGATGGAATGTTAACAGCACTTTACATGACAGAAAGAAAGAATAAAACTGACTCTAATGCAACAGATCTCTAGATGTGAAGAGAGATTGTGAAAAGACAAAATCACTGAGCCAGAAAGGACTTGTAAAGGTCATCTAGCATCTCTGTGAGTCTCTGGGAGCACAATAAGACTATACCATTCCTGAGAAATGAAAAATCTCTCATTTCTGGAGACTAGGGAGGAAAAAAAATCCACTTCCTCTAAAAAGTCACTCCAGAGAGCAACAATATTTAGAATTATAAAATTCCTAATAGCACTCAATATAAATCCCTGAACAGTCCAGCTTCAATCCATTTCCTTTTGTTTGGTCTTTGTGGAATGTGCAAAACAGTCGACCATTAACAACACAGTCTCACTGATAAAGTCTTCATCTTTCTCTTTTTGGGGGACAAGTATGTCAGCCTTAGCTTTTTCTTATAGGCTTTATTTTCTAACCTCTTATAAATCCTTTTCTCTGATGCCCCTCCATTACTCTTAAAAGGCCGAATGAAGAAGCAGGTGGTACTCTAATGCTCTGAAAAGTCAATCTGCTATTATTTAGCCATCATTCTTGCTCGTCCAATTGCTGGTACCTTTGTAAAGTCATCAAATGAAGCTATGAAATCATGGAGAATGTCAGAGGAGACATGAGCAAGAAGGGGTGGGAAAACAAGATGGAATCAATTTCTGACAATTGTGAAAACAACTCATTAAAAGGTAAATTGTAAGCACTCAGAAAAGTCACTGGCATGAGGAGTGCGATAGGTTCACTAAAAAAGCCAGCCCTGTTTTGATAAGATTACTGTAGGATTTTAATAAAATACCTTAAAGAGCCAGGCAAACTACCTGGCACATTAGCAGACAATGACTATTAATGAAATACACTGATATTTTTACAGATTCCTTAGGAGGATGCCTGGCAAACAGTAAGCACTGTACAAGTTCCTGTTAATAAAACAATTGAGCACCTTTCCAGTGACTTCCAATCATACTATACAATTCCATGGTCTACTAGAAATGTTGCAGGAATAATTTCAGCTTTCTGGTAAAGAGGACAGATGAAGTAAGGGACGACAAAATCTCTCTGGACTACACTTCCTATCATTCTATGATTCAATGTACTTTGTGTTTTTGTTTTTTTTTTTTTTAAAGATTGTATTTATTTATTTGACAGACAGAGACACAGAGAGAAAGGGAACACAAGCAGGGGGAGTGGAAGCGGGAGAAGCAGGCTTCCCGTGGAGCAGGGAGCCCGATGCGGGGCTTATAGAGCCATATAATGCACTTCTGAAAACATATGACACTTGAAATTCTTTCTTGTTGACACAAACATAATTAAGGAGTGGAAAATTTCACTAGCATGCCAGTGATAAACAGCTGACATTCTTAAACTCTCATTCTCTAAATCAATGTCTTCCAAAAGATTTCTCTTTAATCACCAAAGCCATACTCAATTAACTTCTCAAATGCTTCTCAAAACAACATGCTGCTGCTGATTTAAGATCTAATTTCCTTCTCAGCATAAAATAATCTCCAACTACATTTATGCACGCCTTCATAATGTAGCCAGCCAGTTTCTCCAATGCTCCTATACCTGCAAAACAATACCTAACAGGGCTGAGAGAATCAAATGAGGTAATAATGTAACAGTACTTCATAAAGTACCAAGTACTATATATGAATGAGCTTCTCACAAACCGTAACCTTGGAATACTAATATTATGAAGAATGCCAAGAAGTGTTCTGTGAATACCAGGCTACACAGTACAGTGTGTACCTTCTTTTTGAGAATTCACAATGCACACTAGCATATTAAAGATTCAAGTGTCCTACAGTAAAAAGTCTGTCAACTTTAACTTCTTAGATGTGGGAAGCCAATTTACCTGATTTATGGAAATTCCGAGTTTTGGAGAAAAGTGTTTGGAAGATACTATGCCATACGACATAAACTATTATGTTAGCTATCAAAGCATTTTTTTTGAAAAATAATATTACTAAATGGAAAGACTATTAAAAATGTACTTCCTGCCTTTCTTAGGAAATACTTAAGTATTTTACCAAAATATTCTCTTTAATAGATTTTCACACTGCTCTCACGAATATAACGTACCATAACAATTCAAGGTAATATTCTTCTTCTTAAAAGTACTAACTGGTAAAATCACTCCAGATAACACACTGGCAAATAACTTGAAATGAAGCCTTTGATCTTCAAATGAATATCACAGCATAAAAATCTCTGAAGGCCTCAACCAAAAGGGGCTGCAAACTGACCAATTTCCAAACTCTGACTTCTACTGAGTTTCTCCTAGACACTCAATTACTCCATGATGGGAATACCAGAATATATCCTTCTTACATGAGAACCACCTTCCTAGAATATAAAGTTGAGCACAGATCTTATAGAATAACAGACTTTTTAAAACAAATTAAAGTTCTTAAGATACCTGGTTCATTCCTGCCATTTTTCTTAATAACTAAATTGAGGTTCAGAGAACTACAGAGAAACGGGGCTCCATGCGCTCCTGTGTTTTAATCTACACTCTGCTGACTGTCATATGCTCACATCACGTGCAAACAGTTCTAATGTTACCCCACATATTTTCAAGGAAAAATGTCTGCAGTGAGCTAACCTAAAAGAGAGGCTACCTATACTGTGCAAAAGTCACTTGCGGAGTAATGGTGGAATCATTTAGAAGAGAGACTGTCCAGTTCCCTAGAGGCTTGCCGGGAACCGATATGCAACAGAGCTGTCTCCAAGCAGAGATCTATGAGACAAAGTAAGGGGCAGGGGATTTGTTTACTGATGGTTAATGAGTGATCCAACCAACTCAGGGAGGTCAACATTAACTAGCAGGTAATGAGCATCTAGCATGTGCCCAGCCCTTGACACATGTCTAATCCTCATTACAATCCCTATGAGACAGATGTTTTCTGCCAATTTCACAGATGAGGAGATTGAGTTCCCCAGAAATTTAGAAATGTGCCATGGTCACCCCACGAGTTAAAGTGCTGAAGTGGAGATTCAAACTGAATTCTGCCTATTCGAAGACTGGAATATTTTAGTATAGAAAACTGAAATGGAGAGAATCTACCTGGATATAACCACAAATAAAGATTCTTGGCCATCCAAACAGAAAACAAAGATATTTTAAAATACCAACAGTTTGCTGAAAACAAAAACAATAAATAGAAATGTCTCAAGTGTCTGTGATGAACCACCCACTGAGCATTTTACTTGAACTTGAGCTGTGGTCATCTAGGATTTAGGCTTTTCGAGACACTACAAGACACTATATCAAAAGAAATAGAGGAGTGAGGAGGAATCAAGTCTCACAGTCTAGCTCAAAAACAAAGGAGACCAGACCCAGAGCTATGGTTCTTAGCACAGTGTCACTCGGCCAAGCCCATCTGGATTTGCGCCACAATAAGGCACAAGGGCACTGAAATAAACAAGTAAAACCTAAAAAGAACTGTTTCATAAATGTGTCTGTGGGACTGTGAGAGCACAAGGCACCAGCAGCTGTGGCCCAGGACAGTACTCTCAACCTGACTCACCAAGAGACTTGGTGAGGCCCCAACACAGACACAGCACACTCAAGCCTGGGCACCAAGAGTCCCAGCACGTGTGGGTTGGGTAGTGAGCAGTGGCAGGAGCTAGGCCACCTCCGACCTCAACAGCTTGAGAAGACCTCCCCACGATGAGTCATGCCAAGAGCAGAAGAAAAGGACAGAGTCCATGCGGAAGCCAAGAGCAAAGGCACGGCTCAAAAAGTCTCCCTGGCAAATCCCAGGATGGATTGGGAAGAATGTGAAAGGGATGGATTTCTGAGGCTGGCAAGATTAGCTTGGTGCCTGTTGAGAAAATAGGCTTCACCACTGGCAATGCGTCCTTATTTTTAAAGGTCACTCTTTGGAAAAAGAAAAATTTAGTATCTAGAAACACTGTTAAATATTTGACTGATTAACCATACAAACCCCTCATTAAGAGTTTTAGAATTAGAAAGAAATGATTTCAGAAGTTCTCCTTTAGGATAAGTGTTTTTTGTTTTTGTTTTTTTGGTGATTTCAGCAGGTGCATAAAATTTACTCAAAAAGTTTAACAATCGAGGTTCACCGTACAACTTGAGAGTTTCTCTTCAGGGGATTCTCTATGTTTTCAACTTTCAACTGAAATAAACAGCTCTTTCAGTTTTGAGTAAGGGGAAAGTGCCACAGCGTGTGGTTATTCCAATGTTTGATACCTTAAAAGAAATTTCAATTTGATTAATTCTCAAGAAGTTTACTTGCTTTGCCATTCACCCACTAACCCTTATAATCTATGATAATTTCATTTAAGAATTTGAGATGGACAGGGCGCCTGGGTGGCTCAGATGGTTAAGCGTCTGCCTTCGGCTCAGGTCATGATCCCAGGGTCCTGGGATCGAGTCCCGCATCGGGCTCCCTGCTCAGCGGGGAGCCTGCTTCTCCCTCTGCTTCTCTCTCTTTCTCTCTCTGTCTCTCATGAATAAATAAATAAAATCTTTAAAAAAAAAAAGAATTTGAGATGGACATACATGGCTGTGGAAATATGAAAACAATGTATATTTGATTTTCTAAAACGGCCGTGGATTTAATAGACTTCTAGAAAGCCAAATTAGATACTATGCTCAGGTTATCCATTCAATTTCCCCCTAAAATAAGATAGTTGAGTTTTCACAAAAGTATTAAGAAGCAATTCTTGGATAAACATATAATCCCTGAGGAGTGATATTAATCAGCAAAAAAGGGGGGGAGATAATAGCACTGAATGAAGGCTCACTGATCATGTACTATAAGAAGGAACCTTAGAATTTTAATGCTTTTCAGGGCCTCAAAGGTAATTTAGATAGAGAGTTTTCAATCTTGATTTAAATATAAACCTTTTTCTTCTAATGTGGACTTCCACTGAAGTCCAATTTCCTATTTCCCCCTGGTTGGATCCATTCAAACCACAATGGTCTCCTCACTATTCCTAAATATACCCGGAATATTTCCAAAGTAGGGCCTTTGCACTTGCTGTTTCTAATCCTTGGAAGTTTTATCCCAGTTATTAGTGTAATTTACTCCATCATCTCTTTTAAGGTATTTGCTCAAATGTTACCTTCTCACTGAAGGATTCCATGAACAACTATTTAAAATTTCAACTCCCAGCCTCAATACTCATCTGCAATTCCTGCTTCGTTTTTCTCCATAGAATCTAACACCATATAACATAATATATACTTAACTTATATATCTTGTTTATTGTCAGTCTTTTTTCTACCCTTTCTCAGCTTATTTTTTTTTACCCATTCTTTTTTTTTAATTCAGTTTAAACTTAATTTAAAAAAAAAGTTCATCCATTTCTCTTCCCTCCCCACGCTGACAACCACCAATCTGTTGTATTTATGAGCTTGGTGGGTTGGTTAGTTGGTTGACTGATTTTTAGATTCTACATGTAAGAGAACACATGGTATTTGTCTTTTTCTGACTTATCTCACCTAAGCATAATGCCCTCAAAGTCCACCCATGTTGTCCAAATGGCAAGATTTCAATTTTTTTATGGATTAACAATATTCGAGTGTGTCTTTGTATCATAGTACTCTTTACCCATTCATCCACTGATGGACACTTAAGTTGTTTCCATACCTTGGCTACTGTAAATAATGCTGCAGTTAACATTGGGGTGTGCATATATGTCTCAGAGTCAATGTTTTCATTTTATTTGGATAAATACCCAAAAGTGGAATCGCTGGATCGATCACCTAGTAGTTCTATTTTTAATTTTTTGAGGAACCTCCATACTACGTTCTGTAGTGGCTGCACCAATTTACATCCCTACCAACAATGCACAAGGGTTCCCTTTTCTCCACACCCTTGCCAACAGCTGTTAATTCTACTCTTTTTGATACTAGCCATTCTAAATAGTGTGAGGTGATATCTTGTGGTTGTGATTTGTATTTTCCTAATGATTAGTAAGCACAGTGTCTTTTCAAGCACTGTTGACCATCTGTGTATCTTCTTTGGGAAAATGTCTATTCAGATCCTTTGACCATTTTTTAGTCAGACTGTTTGCTGTTACTGAATTGTAGGAGTTCCTTACCTATTTTGGATACCAGCACTTTATTAGATATTTGGTTCGCATGTATTTTCTCCCATTTGGTAAGCTGCCTTTTCATTCTTTTCAATGTTTTCCTTTGCTGTGCAGAAGCTTTTTAGTTTGATGTAGTCTCATTTGTTTATTTTTGCTTTTGGTGTCAGAGTCAAACAATTACAACCTAAGTTTTCTTTGAGGAGTTTTATGGTTTCCAGTCTAATGTTCAAGTCTTTAATCCTTTTTTTTCCCCCAGAGGGAGAGCGCACATGTGCTCGTGTGCAAGTGGGGTGGGGGTACAGAGGGAGAGAGAGAATCTTAAGCGTGCAGCCCAACATGGGGCTCAATCTCACGACCCTGAGATCATGATCTGAGCCAAAGCCAAGAGCCAGACAGTGAATGGACTAAGCTACCCAGGCACCCCATTTTGAAATAATGTTTATGTATAGTTTAAGACAGTGGTCCAGGTTCCTCCTTTTGCATGTAGCTGTCCAATATTCCCAATACCATTTACTGAAGAGACTGGCCTTTTTCCACTGTGTATTTTCAGCTCCTTTATCATAAATTAGTCAATCATGTATGTGTGGGTTTATTTCTGAGTGCTCTATTCTGTTCCATTGATTTATGTGTCTGTTTTTATACCAATACTACACTGTTTTGATAACTACTGCTTTGTAACATAGTTGGAAATCAGAGAGCCTGATATCCCTAGCTTTTTCTTTTTTAACACTGCTGTGGCTATTTGGTGTCTTCTGTGCTTCCATATATATTTTAGGATTATTTTTTCTAGTTTTGTGAAAAATGCCATTGGGATTTTGATAAGGATGGCACTGAATCTGTAGACTGCTTTGGGTAGTATGGACATTTTAACAATCTTAATTCTGACAATCCATGAGGAAAGAATATTTCTCTGTGTCTTCCTCAATTTGTTTCATTAATGTCTGATAGTTTTCAATATACAAGCCTTTCACTTCCTTGGTTAAAGTTATTCCTAGCTATTTTATTCTTTTTGATGCAATTGTAAATGGGAATTTTTTTATTAATCTACTTTTCTGATAGTTCATTATTAGTGTATAGAAAAGCAACAGATTTTGTAAGTTGATTTTCTGTCCTGTAACTTTACTGAATTTGCTTATTAGTTATAACAATTACATACTGGAGTCTCTAGAATTTTCTATATATAATCATGTCACCTGTAAATAGTGAGTTTTACTTCTTCCTTTCCAATTTGATGCCTTTTATTTCTTTTTCTTGCCTAACTGCTCTGGCTACGACCTCCAAGACTATGCTGAATAAAAGTGGGAAGGGTGGGCATCTTTGTCTTATTTGTGAATTTAGAAAAAAGCTTTTGGCTTTTCACCACAGTGTATGATGTTAGTTCCATATATGGCCTTTATTATGTTGAGGTGGAGTAAGTGTACTTACAATGTGTACTTGGGGATTTATTTCAGCTTACAAAGGATACTTTAAATCCCTCACTCACCACTAGACCCAAGGTACAGGAACCTTCTCTTGTTTTCTTTCACTTCTTACAACAGGATACATGGCACACAATAAGCACACAGTATGTGCTTACAGACTACAACATTCGCATTTAAGACAGGGGAAAAGTGGGAGAATTATGCAAATGAACATGGCATTCTCTAAGCCCTGCTCCAACAGTTCTTTGTTAAAAGATGATTAAGGATAAGCTTCAACAGACTTGCCTGCTCATACATACATTAGCTTTCTAATAGTCTACTCAGTGACAGTGAATTTTTTTTTCTTAAACATCTAACTACATAACTCTGTTATCATTCTTTCTGGAATGCCATTGCTACTTAAAATTTCAAAACCTCAATTATAATCACTGATCTTTAATAATAAAGACACCAGCCTACTCACTGACTTTGACACCTTAACGCTTCTAAGAGTGCAAAGTCTTAAAAACTAGACTACATAAATTATATTTGAAGAAGGTAAGTACATAGGAGTTTTTGTTTAACCTTGACGAAATCATGTGATTTCAAAATAAAAACAAATACTCCTAACAACCAAATTCTGAAATCACTAAAAACCTTTATTGTAGACTTAGCACACACACACACACACACACACCAAAAATTCATTTTTACACTTTATACAAGTCTGATAGAAAGAGAGAATTGGGGGCGCCTAGGTGGCTCAGTCGTTAAGCGTCTGCCTTCAGCTCAGGTCATGATCCCGGGGTCCTGGGATCGAGCCCGGCATCGGGCTCCCTGCTCCACAAGAAGCCTGCTTCTCCCTCTCCCACTCCCCCTGCTTGTGTTCCCTCTCTTGCTGTGTCTCTTTGTCAAATAAATAAAATCATTAAAAAAAAGAAAAAGAAATGTAGAATTGGAAATTATTTAAATTGGCAATACTATCTAAGAAAATTTTGTTTCCTCTTCTATGTAAGAAAAAAACAATTCAGTCATGAAGAAAATATCCAAAAAGCAAAATAATTTAGGTGTTTGATTAACAGCAGCTCTGAATGGTTTGTTCTTATTCATGGCAGGAGACTCAAAGCATTAAATTTTGTTTTTACCAAGGAAGGCTCAATAATTCAAAAGTTTCATAAGCCTACTTACTGAGTCAATAATTTTGAAAAATTTCTGTACTTTGGTTAGAAATACAACATTTATCCATATAAAAATGAATTCTCAAAAGCAGACTAAAAGAGAATAAAAAATAACTGACCTATTTATTTTCATAATATTCAATAGGTATTTTTGCTGCAGTAATATTTCTAAAGATGAATCTATAGCTTATAAAAATAACCTACTTTAAAAAATATTGTATTTGTAGCTTAATAAACTGTAAATCCAAGTCTTTCACAATTAGACCCCAGAAATAATTCTGGAACACAGCCCAGAAAGCTATTCCTGAGGTCAAAGCTCTAGTTACAATAATTGAAATCTTTCTAAGTTCTTGCAACTGAGAGAAAATACCAATTTCAAAAGATATTTTATAGTTTTCTCTCAAATGTAAAATATACCCATCATTTGCTTTAGTATAAAGAAAACCACCCTCAACAATTATGTAACAATTGAACTTTGTTACTTGTTAACCATAAACCTAAATAAAGTTACTCTAGTAAATAATATAAATTATGGTAGAAATTTCTTTATCTAAAAAGTACCCAAATAAAAAATGAAAGCTCCAGATAATTTCAGTATAGAAGTTAACATACACACTAGAGTTCACAGAATCAGGTTCTATCACCCCATCCCTGCCACTCTTTCCAGGGCAAATACCCAAGACTTTGGAAAAGATTAAAGCTTTATTTCTAAAAGTCCATGTGCAGTGAGTTCAATCCTACCTTACCATAACTGTACTAAACCCAAAATTTGACATATTTTCACAGGGGCTTAAAAACACACACTTAAAACATTTACAATCTAGAACTCAAACACAAGACATTATAATCATAAAAATAACAAAATAAAGGTGTGCCTCTTTATTGCTCTTTAAAAAAATCAGTTTAGTGAGTATATAAACCTGATTTCCATAAAGCTTACATAAGTTGGCTGCATGAAATATTTCTAGGAATTGCAGTGCAGGAAACAGAGTAGATGTCACAAAAGATTAAGAAAACTAGACAATTTTCTAAATGCAAGGAAAAAAAAGTATTATATTCAGTTCACAATTTTTTTTTCCTCTCCTTCTTGCCCAAGGCACAAAAGACAGATCTGTTTTTTTGTATTTTCTGAAGCACCCAGGGCCCTGTTTAAGGATGGTAAGGCCATTAACTAATACGACCCCTCAAAATAAGCTGACCAGAAGCACTCCTTTGTATATTTATATTTTAGTATTTTGGATGAAACAAGCTGTCTATCCCAAGCACTTTTGAGTTGTTTATTAATCATCTCTTTTTCTTCAATTGTATCAGAGCAAAAATACCTCCAATATATCCCTGGTTAACCTGTAGGAAGGGAAATGGTCTTAACTTCAATTTGATAATCAGACCTATCAGTGTTCAAATATACTTCCAAAGTTATTAGAAAGATACTGTACAAGCATTAACTACAGCTTCCCATTTTTTAAGATACACATATTATAATCAAAACCTTAAACCAGGGATGTAAAACTATGTATTATGCCTTTATCAAAGAAAAAAAAAGGATGCCAAATTAAAAAGAATACTTGGATTCTTTTTGAAGAGTACATCAGACGTGACAAACTTGATTAATTTAATCGGCCCTCTTAAGAGTCTCTTTATCATCATGCTGTGGCCAGCTTGTGAATGATACGGATATTTTTACTTTGTGGCATAGTCTGAAAAAATTAACATTTCAGCTACTTTGGTTAATGGGGAAGTCATTGACATAGAAGAAAGTATTTCTAAAATATAATAATCCACATTCATTCTTTGCTAAATATAGTTTTTAAGTATAATTAACTCTTTCTTCAAAGATTCAGGATATTTAATTATACCTGTATTTCTAAAATATATACATATATTTCATTTTTCATTTGAAATATTTCAGCCCTAGATAAAAAGATATAAAAGATGAGACTGAATCTGTACTAATCTCAGACTATATCCTAAACTTGGTTTCTCACATTTTTTTCCTTTTTTTTTTTTTTTAAAGATTTTATTTATTTATTTATTTGAGAGAGAGAGAATGAGAGATAGAGAGCACGAGAGGGAAGAGGGTCACAGGGAGAAGCAGACTCCCTGCTGAGCAGGGAGCCCGATGTGGGACTCGATCCCGGGACTCCAGGATCATGACCTGAGCCGAAGGCAGTCGCTTAACCAACTGAGCCACCCAGGCGCCCTCTCACATTTTTAAAAAACAAAACACTGACACTATTTAAATGTACAGGTAGGAGTTATTCTCCCCTTTAAAAAATCCAGTTAAAACACCTGATTATGTATATCAGTTAATACTGGTGTTTTAAGTTATAGTTATTAATTCTTTCAACATAAGATATAACTGTAATTTATTCAACCAACATTTACTGAATGTCCACTCTTTACCAGACTCTGTCCCCCTAATGGAGGGAAAATACCCTTTAATTTCTCAAAAGCAAAAGTCCACTTAATATAAGACGAGGATAGAAGTTTACTTTAGATCTAAGAAAGTACTTGACAAGCAATATACCAAGAGGGTTAAGAACCTGGAATTTGATGAGACAGACAAGACCTAGCCTGGCCACTTACTAGTTGTACAACCTTGGGCAAATTACATACCTATCTAAGCCTCAATTTTGATTTCCTACTTTGCAACATGAGATTAATATTACCTACCCCAGTTCTAAAAAATTGAAGAAACAGGGTCCATGAAAAAGAAATGAGAGGCAAAGAAAGGAGAATGAAGAACATAAATACAAAAGTAGAGAAATCAACTCAATATAAACATATCAACCGAATATTCTTATTTGTGCACTTTAATAGCTGAAGGGCTGAATAGTAAACAGCTCTGAACTTAAAATTCAAGTGCCTCTCCTTGTAAGTTCAAAGCCCACCCCCAGCATTTATTCCCCCCATAACTAAGGTTTCCTTTTGCTTTATTTTGCCACTAAACTCCTTGAGGGCAGGACCCATGTTTGATGCTTGTTTGGCTCCACACACTTGACAGAGCCCACAGTTGACAGTAGCTAATTAAAGATTTATTGAATGATATCTGCATTAAGGTCCCCATTATCCTCATGTATAAAATCAGGCTACATGGTAGGAACACCACTGAGCCTTATTATTCATGATACTCACAGATGATTCCTCAATGAGGCATTTATTCCAATGAAGGTGGGAGCATCACAGGAATGAGGGTTTTACAATAGCTCAATTATAGAAAGTGGAGGAGAGAACTGAGACATCTTGCGGCATTTGGTAGTACAGGCATGCCAAATGCAAAAAGTAGTCTCTACCGGATTCATATCACAATCGGCACAGAACAAACAAGTAATGTTCATAAGAACTGTTTAATTTGTAAACTTGTAATTTTTTTGGCTTTATGACTGCTTAGAAGTTAGAAACGTGATTTTTACACCTAGTTATGTGTTGCATAATTGTATGAAGTGATGTCACAATGTATGTAGACCATTAGGAACCTGTAAGAATTGTTTCCTCTTTATTAAAGACATAGATATTATTCAATTTTGACAAACACTGTCCCAAACTCAGCTCATAAACACACATGGGCAGGACTGGAAACTGGTAAGGATGGAAAGGTATTCCTAGAAAGAAGAACAGCATGAGCAAGGGTATCAAAGATGAGAAAGCACAGGAGGTCCTCAGAGACTGCCAAGGGATAGTCATGGGAAATATGAAAAGGCAGGGTGGAAGCCAAACCACAGAAGCTCTTGAATACCATACTAATAAACAGGGTGATATTCTGTAAATAACCGGAGCTATTAAAGACTTCTGAGAAATTACTGATAAGATCAAAGCTGTCATTTATGAGGACTAATTTAGAATGGAGGGCAGAAAGTGTGTAGGTAGGAAGACCAGGTGGGAGGGTATTACAGCAGATTAATTCATGTGAAAAAATGGGAGGAGGAGGAGGATGGACAAGGCAATGGAAATGAGAGTAAACAAGGCTTGGGAAATAACCAGATGTGGGAGCACAGAAAACGAGGATGCCAAAACTGCGATGAATTAGCCTATAACAACAAAACTTCTGTTTACTTATGAAATATTTCAGTCATACAAAAGTATCCAGAAAATAAGAGAACAAACATCTGGGCCTCAGAAGATGAAAGCATTACAGCACCCTAGACACCTCTCCCTCATCTACTTCCCTTTCTCCCTTCCTTAAAATAACCAGCACTCTGATTTTGATGGTTAGCCTCACCAGGCACTTTCTTATACTTCCTTATATAGTCTACCTATAAACATATGATACAGTTTTTAAGATTTTTTAACTTTATATGAATGGGTCATAGAGCCTATCATTTTGCAAACTGCATATTTAACATTGCCACTGAGATTTATCACACTGTTTCCTTTCTCTGTACAGTATTTCATTTGTATAGACAATTTCATTTTTAAGATATACTCTATTCATTCTTTCGCATTTAGTCACACCTGATGATGAATAATTTAGGTATTTCAAATTTTGCTCTTACTAGCAATATCGCAGGGAACATTTTTCTCACTACAGCTACTATACTTTCTCTGGAGTCTGTACCTGGGAGTGGGATTACTACCTCCAAGGGATGTGTATCTTTACCCAACATGCTTCTAGCAACTGATGTTCCCACCCAAAAGGATATTAAAGTTGTCCAGCTCAGCATTTGGTGTTGTCTGATTCTGAGAAGCATGAAATGATAACTCATTTTAATTTGCATTTCCATCATAATAGGTGGTACATAGCATGCTTTTTGCCCCACTTTGTTCATGGTGCACACGTCATCAATGTTAACAGGAATGAATTAATCCATTTTGTCTACTACAATTTGCACTTGTTCCTTGTTGTTTAAGAAAGTCTTCTCTACTGCTGAGAAAGTTCTCGGGTTGTATATTCTGAAGGCATATATAATTAAATTAATACCAAAAAACCATTTGTCAAAAATCACTCAAGGCACAGTTACTGACCCAACACCTTAAGCAACTCTAAACCTTCTTACTGAACTTGAGATAAAACAAGCAATGTACGTCCAAAAGCAACAAAATCAAGAAGCACACAACAGGAAATCATATGCAACAAGTATGCAAAGTATTAAAGGGTAAGTTCTGATGAATCTCAAAATGGACAAGACTCACTTTAGAACAGACTGTCCTTCCACCACCCCTTCGCAAATTAGATTGCAGATTAAAGTAACAATGTGAAGCCATTTTTACTCATCAGTTTAGTACAGACAATTACAAGAACCCTCAATGCTAATGAAGGTGAGGTGAAACAGCTGTCTCACATGCCACCTGCAGGGGTGGGAACCAGAATACGCGGGGAAAGCAATCTAGTTGTACACATCATCAGTCTTAAAACAGTTCAAACCTTGTAACCCAATAATTTAAGGAAATAATCAGGAATACAGGCAATGACAGACACATAAAATGCAGTCCTCATGGCAGAATATCTGATTATAAAACTGAAAGACCTCAATTTTCAACATTAGTGTGATTCAATAAATTATGCAGATCTAGAAGATGGATTAGTGTAGGCACTAAACTTGAGATATATTTGGAAATATTTAATGGTAGGTAGATACATAAGCCACAAAAGTACATCGTTATATACATATACAGTATCATTTAAACTATTCAAAATGCATAGAGGAAAGAAACTTACTCAAAGGCTTATTTTCCCAAATATTCAAAGAACACATGCAATACTCAATAATTAGACAATCAGCCTTTGAAAATAATTAGATACTAGAACAAAAGAGAGCGGTGCCTATATTTTCTTCCTATAACACAATAATGCTGTACATAACTAAGGATATTCAAGTTACATTGAGATATTAGTAACATCTCACGTAAAGCTCAAGACTAAATGACACAAAGCATGTAAGGCAATGAACATATATGCTGTCGCTGATGGAACAGTCTGATAAAAAAAAAAGGCCACTTCTTCGTTAAGAGATAATAAGTAAACTATTTTTTGATACTAGATGTATAAAGGTTTTGGAAGCAGCACCAAACTTTTTTGTTTAACAGAGCCTGACAGCCCTTTCTTTCCTTGGCCGAGGAGCGGGCGCCATGCCACGGCCCTGTACTGCTGTCCCGCCACAGCTGCCTGGACCTAGGAGGATCGAGTGTTTGACCAAAAGGTAGCCCAACCTCCACCTGCCAAAGGCTGAAGACTCCACAGCTGAGGACAAAAAGTGAGATGGGCAGATCAGAGTTGTCTGATTTTGGAAAACAAATTAAGAGTTTGAAGCAGTGAGAAGTATAAACTGAGCATAAAACTTATGGAGGAATCAGAAGGCTGGAAGGAAACCACCATGGCAAGGCCACCAGCTCCAAAGCCAAAGGCACAGTCTTGTTCCCCACCCACCAGCTTTAAAGTTTCAGTGTTGGGTTTCCTCTGAGATGTCTGCCTCAGAACACACTCTGTGCCGGAGCTAGCTTGAAAAGTATCTCCTCCTAACACAGAAAAAGCCTTACCTATAAACGGGGGTACTCTTCACAAACCATGCCAAATGTTTACTGTGTCTACCAGCACAGATGCCTTTTTATAAGAGAATAATACATAAATATTAAAGATAAAATTAGAAAAACAGATGATAGTTAGAAAAACTTTGTGAATATTTTACGCCCAAGAAAAGTTGCAGACTCTATCTTTTATGAAGTCTCTATACTGGAATTATCACACCACTGTTGCATTAAAGTATGCAACTATCTTGGATCTACACCATACAATCCATTATTAGAAGAAACATACTCAGAATAACAGAATCAATATATCATAACAGAAATGCTCCAGCTGAATGCTTCAATTTAAGGCACACACATATCCAATTTTAGAATCTTACTAACAGTAAACTAAACCTTGAAAATGCTGCAAAGGTAAATGATAGATATGTTATTAAAAACCTTTCTTAAATCACAGACTACATACATGGGAAATAAATGACAAGTAAGTCACATCTCTATATTCTTACTCAAAATGTCCTATCAAATGCACTGAATATCTTGGTTGCAAAGTTATCCATATAATATTTAATGACTAAAACTATCATAAATCTAAATAACTAATCTTAACTTTCAGAAATCCAGAGAAACCATTATGCCAACTGATTTCTAGAATACCACACAATTCTGAAACTATTAAAGTTGAGTTCTCAACTTAGTCCCCCATGTATATGGGTTCATTCTGTAAGAACTTTACAGCATTTTCTACTTTTATTCAGAAAAAAAATAAAAATGAATTGTTTATCTGAAAGACTCGTTCTGATGCTTGAATTTTCTAACACTTTTTGTTTTGTTTTGTTTTTTTAAATAACATTTGCTCACTGATTAACAAAAACATACACATACCCAAATATAATTCAAAATCTACACAAGTCTATGAATTATAAAAGTTCTGCTGACTGGCTCTTCAAATATAGCCACGACTAAGAGTCTGTTAAGAGTTTTCTATTCTTCAGAACTACTCATTTTATACTGGTTACATTTTATATCGGAGTTTAAGTCATCTCAAAAGACTGCTAAAACTCCCATGGGCTACGCTGTTGGTTGATAACTTTTCAAGAAATTAGTCCTAAAATTCTAAGCATCGCCATGTGCACAGTATAAATTATTCTGGAGTTCCTTACTAACTCCTTGATCTGAAAGCTTTTGAATAGCTTTTGGCAAAAAGCAATAAAATTCAACCTGATGTATAAAATGCAGTCATCCAAAACAAAGTTAAAATGATCTACTACATAGGCATAGTAAGAAAAAAGGGAGAAGAAACCCAAAACCCGTTTTCTTTATCCTTAAATTTATTAGTAAACAAGCCAAAATAACCATATTGCTTTTATCCTGTGGTAAAACACTTAAAGAATATTTCCTGTATTTTAATTAATATCTGCTTCCCAAAGACTGTTCCATTTCCAGATACCTAGATAATGCAGGCTATAACATTGGCATCTATAAATATTTATTGAATGAATTTACACATTTCGTAAGAACCAGGTGTCATAACTAACTTAAAGCCTAACCAGCAAATGAAAGCAGAAGTGATAGATCATTTATGCTATATTTAATCACAAAATGTTTCATAGTTTGTAGCACCTGTCAGTAAATATTAATGTAAAGGATAGTTTTCTAAGATCAGAATTGCCTTTTAAAGGCAATGGAAATCATGTTGTATGTGAGGCCAGATTAGGAGAGATGAGGTTACATAAAAATAGTACAATCAATTATTTCAAGACCCATGACTATAAACTTTCTCAGAGTTTGCAACCATCCTTGATTTACTTCTGAGAAAGGAATGTCATCACGAACATTACCAGATGAAAATGTTCATAAAAACATATTTATAAGGTCACAGTCAACCTGACCTGAATAATCATATCATCAAAAGATGAAATCCACTTTAAAAATTCTTGCTAAATACACAGAAGATTCATTATGACTAATTATAGTTTTTGATCACTCTCCAGGAAGTGCATGTTTCCATGCAAGATAATATCAAACAGTTTTTCTCAAAATGCGCTACTAAAAAACCATTTCAGGTTAACATTAAGAGCTTAACTATATAAGTGTTACAGGCTTTACATATGCACATGTACATATGTGTATGTATAAATTACAGTGAGCTCTTACTTTGTGCAAAGCATTGTTTCAAATACCTTATAGATGAGGTTATGGGAGATTTCACAAATGTGGCAAAGATGGGATAAGTCTTGAAAAATGCTTATCCAATGGATAAATGGAAAAGATCCAGGAGGATCACCTACTCTAGGATTCTGCTTCCCAAAGTATGCACTGGCCTGGGGATCAGCGGCAAAGACAGCCCCTGAGAGCCCATGAGAAATGCAGAATCTCAGGCTCCATCCCAGACTCAGAATGAAAATCTACATTTTAGAAGTTGACAACTTATTTCTATGCATATTAAAGTTAAGAAGGGCTGCTTTAGGAAAATAAGGTGAGCAGACCTGGACCAGCAAAAGCATACAAAAAGGACAAGTATGAAAAGACCTAACTTCAGAGCAGAAATGTAAAGAACAAAAGCGGATGTATATGCTGGTAATATTTTGAAAATTACTGATGTGTTTTTTTTTCCTCCTTCGCATTTACATGCATAATGGGAGAAGAGGCAGATGGGGTGCCTTAGTGCCATCAGATGAAAATGGATGAGCACAAGTGGTTTACTTTCCAGGCATCGCGTGGCAGAGACCATCAGCCTGGCAGCCGTAGCGTCATCCGTGGCCTAGTAGCAAAGGCAGAGGGGAGCTAGGGATGAGAGAGGCCGGGAGTCACCTCTATCTTGATATCCCCCTCTGAGCCATGGTTTCAGAGGTGACCAGTATTGCAGAGAAGATGAAGAGACTGCTCAAGGCAGAGGGTCTGTGTGAGATCTGGGAGAAGAAAGTCACCGAGGCAGGAACACATCTACGCAGCCTGGTGGAGAAGTGTGGCTGTGCAGAAGGAACATCTGAGGTCATCTCGCCATGGCATATCTGCACCACTGTGAAATGCATAGGACAGATAATCTTCCACATGCTTGATGTGACCAGAGAAGACTGAGCACTCAAGGTAGCCAAGAAAAAGCCTGGCTACCAGTATTGGCTTTGCAGCAAAAGGCTGCCCAGGAAAAACAGATCAGGAGGTCCATAGCATCCATGAGATACAAAGGAGGGGCAAGACCGTAAGAGAAACCATCCCGGCCATGAACAAAATGAGCCATAATAGACCAATAAGCAGTGGATGCTGGCAGGCAAGAAAAAAAAAACCCGGCTGCCAGGAACAGGGGCACCATGGAAATTAATGAAGAAGTCCAGAACAGTACTGGGAGAGCCAACCCACCACACACACACACGCACGCACGCACATACGCACATACCCCTCATCCAAAGCAGAGACCACATGAGCAAAGGGTGGCGAGAGGCAAAAAAAAAAAAAAAAAAACGTACAGGAATGAAGGGAAACCTTAAGTTCAGTATTGCTGGATGATAAAACGCGAGAAAGGAAAATAAGCAAAATATTTAGAAAACAAAGTCGAGAGAACTTTTGACTAATGAGTGTGAAAGCAAATAAATCAAGGATCGGTGGTGCCACCAACTAAAACAGAGGCAACAGGGAGAAGGAGGAAGTGGCTGGGTAAGTGGGTGAGAGTTGGCGCCTTCCGTTTGGAATATTGCGTTAATAAGGTAAGTAAAGTAAACCTGCCCTCTACCCTCACCCCACGAGACTAAGAGGAAAGCTACAGCCAACCTGGGGTGCACAGGATTCACAAAGACAATGTGCTGGTTAATATGTGCTCAAAACAGGGGCGCCTGGGTGGCTCAGTCGTTGGGTGTCTGCCTTCAGCTCAGGTCATGATCCCCGGGCTTGCTGCTCCGCGGGAAGCCTGCTTCTCCCTCTCCCACTCCCCCTGCTTGTGTTCCCTCTCTCGCTGTCTCTCCCTGTCAAATAAATAAAATAAAAAATCTTAAAAAAAAAAATGTGCTCACAATAGAAAATTACTAGAGGACGCTATCTACCTACAGTGACATACAGTCAAGACCCTACAAATATGTGAACCCTAAGAACTTTATATAATAAATTTTTCACAAAGAGACTATGAATTAAGTATGGTATGATGAAAGTGACTTTTTTAAAAAGCTAGAAAATATTAGAATAAACTATTTACAAAAGGTTAGAGTTTCTAGAAATACAAATATTACTAATAAAATAAACAACTCAGTATGCTAAAAGGCACATTAGTTTACTGCTAAATAGATAAGGTGAACAGAAAATATATAAGTAACCAAAAAGAGAAGGAGATTAAAAAAAAAAAAAAAAAACCTGGAGAAAAGTTGAGACAGGAAGTTAGAATGAGAAGCCTGACCTAATTATAAAACAAAAAATCCAGAAGACAGAGACTAACCATAAAATAATCTCTCTCTAAAAAAATATATTTGTATGGATTACATGAGTGCCTGTTCTATTTCTCAATATTCCTATATAATTGAAAAATAACTTTTTAAATAAAAAGCAGTTTAAAGAGCGAATGTAAAGTGAAAAAGTAAAAATGGGAATGCAGCCTCATATTTTGAAAAGGTCAGATGGAAAATGAAAGAGTTAAAATGATTTAAGGACAGCATGGACAGTTTTGCTTGGATTTTATTATTTTTAATGCTAGGCATGACTTGAGAATGTTTATGGACCAGGACACAGGAGTCTTTAGGAGAAATGTGAGGACGGCAGAGAGAACCAGGGTGGATGGAAGGTTCTGGGAGGCAAGAGAGGATGAGTGAGTGGGAGTGCACAGCACTGGCCTTGATGAGCACCAGCTCATCAGTTCCAGCAACTTAACTGACCAGACTGACGACTGGTTTACAGTCAGAGCACATCCCTTGCCTATAATTCTTGATCTTGTTGCTGATTACACTGACTGCTCAGTTTGTGAAAACTCAGTAGATCAATTTTAAATTGCACTGAAATAAATTTAACTCTTGAAATTAGATTAACTTCAAAACTACCAATAAGAAGGCAGTTTTCTTCTAATTCCTATTATATTATATTGATCTTAGGGGCCATTTACTTACAGGTCCCATGCTTCTTAAATATCATGAAAGGCTGTCAAATAAAAGACATGTGCCCAAACAAACAATAAATATTACAATATAGATAAGTAAATTACTAGAAAAAAATTTAGACTGTGCCTTAGAAAGGCAAAGTAAACAGAAGAAATTCCAGGTAATTCAAGGCTAAGTCTTTAAGAGACTCCTCTGAAATATTATTAAAAGAGACAAATACTATCATAAATTCAATGTTTCATTGTTTCTATATCAAGGTTACTACCACTTCTCAAGAGATGCTACTTCTCTCTTAAAAGTAAATTCATGGTCATTTTAGAGTTTTATTAGGAATCGGTTTGAGTCATCAGTACAGAAAGTTTCATAAAAGGTTTTTAAAATTTGGGGGAAGTAATCATAAATTCCCCAGAGAAATGGCACATTCATCTGAGTCAACTCAAATAATGTTTCATAACTTACACTAACAGCCTTGTTTTATTTTCAAGAAAGATAAAAGGAAAGTTTGCAGGAAATTATTACATTTATTCTAAAAATGGGTAATAAAAGGGAGAGAAAATTACATTTAAATCATTTGTAAAGTTTTCCAATTACTTAAAATCTACTCTCTCTAGAATTCCTAACAGCACAGATATTTACCTGGTCTTTTCCCAATGGGGATACTGTTAACAGAATGCCAAGTCCCACAAGGAAGCCGTGGCTGGATCAGAAATTAGTAATTAAGACTGATTTTATACTTCTTGATATCTTTGCTATGTACATACCCATTGCTAAGAAGAGCCAATAAAAGGATTTAATATCTATGACCATAAATGGATCAAACTGGAAGGAGACAGAGAGGGAGGGCTGACTCCAAAGAGTCTCTGAAGTATTTATCATAACAGCTTATATTTATTAAGAACTTCTGTGCCATGTATTATTCTAAGTACTCTGGATGTATTAGCTTACTTTGTCCCCCAGCCCTATGAGGTAGGTACATTTATTACCCAGAATTTATGAGAAAAAATTTTAAAGCTTAAAGAATTAGGATAACTTGTCCAAGATCTCAAGGAAAACATTTTACTGCCAGAGTTGTAGGTCAATCGCCTTTCCCTGTGTAAAGAGTCTCTGGATAAAGCTAAATAAATGCTGGAGGGCTAAAATTCCTTCTATGTGGAGACTGTAAGAAAACAAAGTTATAGATAGCAAAGTCTCTTCTAAATTGCAGGTTTCTATATAATACAGAGCTTACAGCCAGGCAGGATCAAAAAATAAGCTCAGAAATGCATGGAAATGGACAGATTTATAACCACAGTAATTTCTGAGATGTACATGACCACCACCCTCATCTGTGATCAATAATGAAGAACCCCAATGTTAAAGCTCACCTCCCCTAGTATCAATTATTATACCATTTCTTCCCTATCTGCCACTATGAGGAACTACTTTTATGTATATATTTTATTTCCCTAAGTAAATCGTAAATTCTCATAAGGATTTGGTAAACCTAAGGCATAACTCCAAACCAAAAACATACAACACACTTTGCAAATGCCACCAATAATTCTTGCCACATAAGGACAGGCAAGACATAAAGAACAGACTTTGGTCAGTTTCTGAGCACCCTACTGGCTCCAGAAAGCCAAAGTTAACAATCTCATTGTCCTGCTGTGAAAGATATTATTGTGAGAATACATTTGATGCCACATCATATGACTGCATGCATTTTAAGAAAGCACTCAAATAACATGTGAAATACCAATGCAGGGCGCCTGGGTGGCTCAGTCGGTTAAGCGACTGCCTTCGGCTCAGGTCATGATCCTGGAGTCCCGGGATCGAGTCCCACATCGGGCTCCCTGCTCGGCAGGGAGTGTGCTTCTCCCTCTGACCCTCTTCCCTCTCGTGCTATCTCTCATTCTCTCTCTCAAATAAATAAATAAAATCTTTAAAAAAAAAAAAGAAAAAAGAAATACCAATGCAACAATCCTGTTGAAAAAGTGTCCACAAAAAAAAAAGTGTGCAGAATACACAAATATAAAAATCACATTTCACTCTATACCTAATTTCCCAGGAGTCATAACATCCTTCTGATCATGCAACAAGAATTAGGTATCCTAAATTAACTCCAGTTTTTAGAAGAGTGTGAATAATAATGTAGTAGGTTTTAGTTACGCTAACCAGCAAGATATAAAAGAAATAAATGAGAATACACTGGGCCAAAACTCAATAAAATTATCCAAGGCACAAGAAAAATGTATCAACTTTTTCACTTTAAAAGATTAGTCAAAATTAATGTTCAATTATTTAACTAGGCAATCATTTAATCAACATTTATGGAAGGACTACTCTGTGCCATTAGATGATAAACAAGTCGGACTGGATTTATGCTCTGAGGAAACCAACCCTAACAAGAGGCACAACAGATGATAAAAAAGTAAATGCACAAGATGATTTCAAAATGGTATAATTAGGAAGGGAGAGGAAGGAAGACAAATTTAGACTAGATGGTCAGGAAGAACTTCACTGAAGCAGAGGCAAACAAAAATAAAAGTCTTACTCTGTAACACTATGTCTGGAGTAAAATACCATGGGTTCGATATGAAGCACTAGAAACTGGTGATTTTGCTGTTACCATGATAGTCACATAAATTGTAAAGGACTGAAGAAAATGAAGTTAAAATCATTCCGCATGTTCTAAAGTTATACATGACATATCAATGATGCTGCCACACACACACACAAAAAAAAAACACCAAAAATGTGGAAGTGGGTTTGGAATCAGGCAATGGGCAGAGGCTGAAATTTTGAGGAACAAAGTAGAAAAAGCCTGGATTGCTCCCAACGCGCTATCAAAAATACAGATGTTAACACCTATATGAGCATATATTAGAGAAAACATATGAGATCTCAGAAAATATTTTCATTGCCATGAACATGCTGCTGACAGACATACGGATTTTAACAGTGCTGCTGGCGAGGACTTGGATGTAAAGGAGGAACATGTTATTATAAACTGGCAGAAAGGGGATCCTTGCTACCTAGTGGCAGAAAGCTTAAGTGAATTATGTCCTATGGTTATGTGAAAACAGAACGTAGAAGCTATGTACTTGGGTATTTAGATGAGAAGATTTCCAAGCAAACTGTTGGAAGGTACACGCTGTTTTCTTGCTTGCTGGTTATAGTAAAAAGGGAAAAGAAAAAAGATAAATTAAAAGAGTCCAAAATGAAAGAATGCTGTCAGGTCACAAGAATTCTACAGGCAAGAAACCGGGTGACAAAATTACTCAGCGGCAAACATGTGCTACCTTTCATTAAAAAGGAAGGGCGGAGTCTAGCACCTGGAAGGTGGAGCAGGATCAGAGGATTATTCCCAGGTCTTGAAACCTAATGTAGTTTGGACAGTGCAGGGGACTGGATGACTCCTTTTCTTTGTTCCACTTTCTTTCTGAACAGGAAGACCTATAACTGGATACTCTGTGCTGGTCCCACCATTATATTATATGAGCAAATGACATGTTCTGAAGTTTCACAGGTTCACAGGTAGAGAAGAACTTTGTCACAGGATGGATTATACCCAGAATCTCACCCAAAGTGAGTTAGATTATGAGATCTGGATGAGATTTTGGACACTGTGCTGATGCTGTCATGGGCTGAGACTCTGAGAGATGCTGGAATTCGGTAAATGCATTTTACATAAATCTTTAGCAGCCAGAGGGCAGACTATGGGAGGCAGAGTAAATAGCTCCCAAAGATGCCCACGTCCCAATCCCTGGAACCTGAGAACATGTCACCCTACATGACAAAAGAACTGTGTAGATGTGATTAAAACAAGCCTCCTGAGGTGAGGTAGTTATCCTGCATTATCCAGGTCCAATGTAATCACAGGATCCTTGTAAGTGAACGGACCAGCACAAGAGCAATGCTACATGAGAAAGACTCTACCAGCCACTGCTGGCTCTGAAGATGGAGAAAGGTCCCATGCGCCAGTGAAAGCAGGTAGCCTCTATATAGAGGCTGGAAAAGGCAAAGAAATAGATTCTCCTCTGGGACCTTTAGAAGAAAATTAACCCTGCTGACATCCTGATTCTAGCCTGGTGAACCCCATTTTGGACTTGGACCTCCAGGAACATAAAGTTAATTACATTTTACATTGTTTAAAAGCCACTACGTTTATGGAGTGAACATCCACCTTAAAATGATGTTTGCCTTATTTCTGGTAAGGTTTTTCATTAGTATGTAACAAGTTATGACAGAAGGCTAAGCACTTTACAAGCTTAGGTGCTGCTGCCCTTAGTTCATACAGCTCAAATGCCATCTGGGATCTGAGCTTCCCCAATGTCACACTGTGGGAAGTCACACATTGGGTAGCTGCAGGCCAGAACAGGTGACCAAGAAATACATGACCCAGAAGTGCAACAGATACATTCAGGTCCTCCCAAGGGAATCTATGGTAGTTTGAACTTTCCAAGGCTGAGGCACGCGTAAGAAAAACAGTTAAGACTGTGGTTGGATGCTCACTTTTTGTTTAAAAAATCATAGTACTCATTCTCAGGTTTAAATAACATCTCCCACTAAATCCTAGAAGACAAGCATTATATTTCCAAGCATCTACTAAATCCTATAACATAGGCATTAGATTTCCTATCACTGATAAATTTAACAGGACTCATACTCTTTATTTATGGTTAAAAGAGGCCAAAAATAAAGATTACAAAATGAGATGTACAAAAGAAAAAAAAAATGTAAGGAATGACATAACAACTGCAACATAGCAGACTTTCTTCCAATGCATATCCGCTGTCATTTTTCTCTAATTTCCCTAATTTCTCAAATAATATAAGGACTGTGAAAGGTTCTCATAAAAATCAAAAAGAATTCTTAAACCAATTTGCTTTTAGATACCATGAGCTTATTTTGGTCATCACATGCTGTTAACACTCCTTTCTAGTTTACTTTGTTTGGCTGGATACTTATTCCCAACAATACTGAAAATGGCAAAGTATATGGTTTGTATTCTAGGTTAAGTCCTAATTCTACACTAGGTATTAACATAATTAGGAACTCCTTAAGCACATGACAAAGTAAATGGTTGTTAGGGATGGATACAAGTACAGCTTACAATGATTCTGCCCCTGAAGTGTCCACACGAGTCAGAGAAACAGGCAGGGCACACAGCTAAACAACACTAGAGACGAGAGTGCAATATGCTTCGCCATATGCCAACGGCTCCTATCTGGAGGAGGAGGGTGCCCTGAGGAGACGAGTATAAGGGTGGAGGAAGGGAGGTCTAGAAGAAAGTTTTTATTGTGCAGGCAATGGAGAAGTCAACAAAGGTTTCTGAGCAAGGAATCAGCGTGATAGGAAGAGTAAGCTAGAGGCAAAAGACCAGAAGCTGGAAAGAAAGCCTTCTGGACTCAGGTCGCCAGAGACATGGGAGACCTTGAAACTACAAATTTCAAGAATGAGAAACAGAAGATATAGAAAAATCAGCCCTTTCAAAACACACGTTAATACCACCTGTAGTGCCTATCAAAGTAACTGTTAACCTCAGGTAGGTGAGTAAGGGAGAAGCACAGAACCCTTGTTGAAATACCAGGTCCATTTATTCAAGGAAATGGGACTCCTGACATCTAAGATCCTGAGCCAATGCTAAGGAAATAGCTAAAGCCATGCAAAATCCAAAGTCCTGCAATGCCAGAATTTCCCAACAAAGGAAGTCACAGGGCAAGTTTAAAGGGAACAAAAAGATTAATGATGTAGCTTCTCAAAGAGCTGGTTGCTGGTCGCAATGGAAAAATATTCACCAAGCAGAAGAGAGCTTATCCCTCACCTCATTTTCACTCAACCTATAACATTTAAAACAAACTCCAGAAAGAGAAAGGGTGTGGATTTTTGTCTGTCTGTGAGGATGAGTGGAGAGGATAATGAGGTGGAGTAAAGGAGATTCAAAACTCAGCTTCAGAGTGAAATGAATAATGAAGAATGGATGAAAGTTTTACTTTTGTATAATTAACCCTTTACATCTTTGAAAATTGTAACAATATTTAAGAAGCACCCATATGCATAATATAGTCTTACTGAAAAAAACAGCCAAAACCTAATGATACAGCCCTTAAAAAATGATAAACCGTAACATCCTCAAAGGTATGACAGTAAAAAATGTTTTCTCCTCAGGCAATTAGCCATCTATAATGGACAGAAAACTTTTGTTATAAAAATAAGTTTTTCTATTTAGGATTTTATTCTCATACCAATGCCTGGAAACTAAACTTAAAGATTTGAATCACTCTACCGCTGACCTAATTTCCCTTAGGTCAATGATTAGACTAGATCCTCTCTTTTTTAAGGCCTAACTCACTGTTCCTAATATGGATAGTGAAATATCTGATTTTTAAAAAAATTTAAAATAACAGACACCCAGTACCAAATTTTTTTTCTAATAATGCGCATCTCATACCTAAATCTCTCAACCCAGATGTCTAAAAGACAATACATACACGCCTCAAGAAAAAAATGCAATACGATGAACTATTTAATATGATATCTTAACTATACTTTGGATGCTTTTTGCCTTAAATGGAAAAAATTCATTTGGTGAAAAAAATAAAATTGAAGAGGAAGACGACTTGATATAAATGGAAGTGACAGTGGTTATAGAATACCTAGAAAACCATTTTGTATTTCCAGTTGATTCAGTTGTGTTTTTTTTTTTAAGATTTTATTTATTTGAGAGAGAGAGAGAGAGCGCGAGCCAGAGAGACAAGTGGGGGAAACAGCAGAGGGAGAGGGAGAAGCAGACTCCCCGCTGAGCAGGGAACCCGATGATGCGGGGCTCCATCCCAGGACCCTGGGATCATGACCTGAGCCGAAGGCAGATGCTTAACTGGCTGTGCCATCCAGGCGCCCCTCAGCTGTGTTTTACATGGAATGATTTCATTGAGTTAGTTACACATACGACTTTAAACATCCAAAAAAGAACCAAAGGTCAAAACTTCACTGCTAAAGACAAATTAGGAAAAAAAAAAATGTTTTGAAACATTCCAAGAATAACATTTATGAAATAAGCCAGCATTTTGTTTATAGGAACTGGAGTGCTGGGACCCTGGGCAGAAGGGTAGCTAGCGAAGGAGTAAGATCAGGAGGAAGAGGAGGGAGAGCTGGGCCAACAAGACAGGGTTACAAAGGGATTTCTACAGAGAGAGGAGATGCTGGGGAAAGCCAAACACCAAAGCTAGAAAGGACAGCTGAAGGAATTCAGTGACCTAAAAAATTTTAAAAATCATTCTGAACTCTTTCTAACATTAGTGGTATAGAAAAACAAAATCTCGTAATTTCTTCTGAAAATCATGACTCTGCTACACCTTCCGCATAACTCTCGTTATAGCTGGTTGCAGAGGTGCAACTTTTACTTTTCTACATTATACATTCAACGGTACTTACTTATTAATCTAGGCTCTCACCAGAGATTAATTTTTACCCCCAGGGGACTTTGGGGATTATCTGGAGACATTTTCAAGGATCAAAGGTTGAGGGGGCTGCTCTTGGCATCTGATGGGTAGAAGCCAAAGAACATCCTACAATGCTAAACATCCCACCCGGTACCAGACAGCCTGCACAACAAAGAATTACCCTGCCTAAAATGCCAGTAGCGCTAAGGCTGAGAAACACTGATTTCTTCTGAATATAGGCAAAATCCAACTCCTCTGACCTTCATCCTAGTCCATCTCTCTCCAACAGACATCTAATTAAAGCATTTTTCAATTGCTTTAAACATGGTGGATGGCTGGCTCAAACTAGAGTCACACTAAAATACACGGAAAGAATACATCAGGGCAGGAGCGCAGAAAACTGCAAGAAAAGAACTTTGTAAGCTTCCTTCTGTTTCATTTTTGTCTCAAGCACATCCACATCAGAAGAGAAACATCTACATGTTTCCGTATCGAGGTGTGTCTCTTCTATGCTCAATACACTAAAAATACACTGACCCAGGCAAACAAAATATGTTATTAACATAAAAACTTAGGTGAACAGCATTACTGAGAAAGATTTATGTTGGGGGCAAGGGTAAAGAAAGCCACCCGGGTCTTTAAAATGCAATGTTATTTCACAGTTTGCTAGCAAAATGACTCAGATCATTATTACTTTTAGTCATGCCAAGTTTGCTGCTTCTAAGCCTACTAGTAATGGAGAAAAAAACCCCACCATTTTTCCTGCAGTCATTAAACCAATGAAACAGAAGCTTACTGAAAACAGGTTTGTGCAAGATCTTTTATCATAACTGTTCTAAAACAAAAGCAATCGCTGGAAGTGCAAATGAAGATTCTAAGAAATCCTTCCCCTACCTCAAATAGCTACAGAGTGTGTATGTTGGGGATGGGGGGCAAACAAAAGAAAACCCTAACTCATAGATCTACAATCTTATGCTGTGAATATTTTCCTAATGTATCCCTCAGTCAGAATCCTGGCTTACTTTTTTCTTTTTCTTTTTTTTTTTTTTTCTGGTCTCTCCTTTCAAAAAGCTGGAAAAGACCTCCACATAGCGTTCCACCAAGAGAACAATACTAAGAACAAATAAAAGCCTGGCGTGTCCCTGGCCAAACTCATTCATCAGAAACCGTGGCAGCTGGGAGAGAATTGTTTTCCGCGTGACCCTTTCGCACCTTTCACATAGGTTTCTCCCCTCGAGTACCTGCCTTACCTACTACTGGAGCAAACGTTACCCAACTTCGATGGTTTCCACGTCTCCACAGTAATAAAAATCAAGCACCCAGCAGAGCCTACTTCCTTGGGCAAGGGAAATATAATCAGTGCTCCTTTTACACTTACTGAGTCGCCACAGGAAGTTAACAGGAAGGACACATTTCGAGCCCACGGAACCTCACAAAAGGTGCACTCATTTCACAAAGCGAGGCACTCTTGACAGGGGAAAACCACCACCGCGATACGACACCGCGTACGAAGGGTTTTCAAGGGGGGAGGGGCGGTGTGGTTTTGTGTTTTGTGTGTTTGTTTTTCCTTGCCGCGAATGCTCCCTTTCATCTTCAGAAGGCTGAGCTAACTTCAGAGAAACCGGGCTTACTCGCGACCCGCTCCTCGGCTCCTCGCGGGGTCCACACCAACGCCTGTGAGTGAACTGAAGCTCCCGCCCCCCCCCCCCCCCCCGCCCCGCGCGGGCGAGTTCTCACCGGCCAGGGAGGAGGGAGGCAGGGGGGGACCAGGGAGAGGAGCACCCGCCCCGGCTCTGCACCGCACCGGCCCGGAAACCATCCCCCAGCGCTACAAGCCGCGCTCTCGGCCGCTCTGACACGTCCGCTCTGGGTTTCCAAACGCGAGGGGCCAGCAGCGGCCACCTCAGGGCGCCGCGCCCAGCAAGCCGCTGCCCGACCCCAGGGCCCTCCCTCCCCGGGACGCGCCTGGCCGCCCTTACCGAGCAGCAGCAGCTTGACCTCGCGCGCCGCCTTCTCGCCATCCTCACGGAGGTTCCGGTCGATCATCTTACTCCGTTCCACCGCCGCCTTATCCTCGGCGCTCAGCGTACAGCCCATTGTGCCAGGAGCGAGAGCTCGCCGCCGCTCCCTCCACGTCCGACGCGCTGCCTTCAAACACAGGTGAATGCCTCCTTTCCGGGCGCGGGCGTTCGAACACCTCCCGACGCTGGCCACGAAACACCCCCACCCACTTCCTAAACGGAGCGAGGAAAGCGCTGTCTGCAAAGGAGCGAGCTGCACCGCGCGGCTCTTCCCCGCGGCCGGGTTCCGCTCCTGCGTCCCTCAGCGCCCCCGAAGTCCCAGGTTCTCAGGCTCTGGATACGCTGGCTGCCGCCCTCCCGCTGGTGGCCGCGCCGCAGCCTCAAGAAGCCCGGTGGACCTCGGCGTCCGCGCGCCGCCGCGGCCCCGCCCCTTGCCCGCCCCGCCCGCCACTCCACGACCCCTCCCCGGGCGCGCTCCCGCGCACGTGCCCTCGGACAGCGCCCCCTCGGACGGGCGCGCGCGCCCGCGCTGCCACCGACCCCGGCGCCGCGCAGCCCCCGAGGGCCCGGCACCCCCGCGCGCGCCCCTTGGAAGCGCCCCCGGAACGCCTAACTGCCCGGCTCGCTCCCCTACCTCGCTCCCTCCGTGGGAGTGGGTTAATTTCTTCCCTCTTACTCACACCGCGGGATCTGTGCGGACCTGCCCTTTCGGGGTGCGGGTGGGAGAGCTGCCAAAGTTGGAAGCTGAAAAAAGCCAGTGCTGGGCGTTTGAGCATGCCCAGCTCCGGCAGCCACGCAAGGGTTTTCGAAATGTAAACCCCTGTCGGCTGGCCTTCAGGGTTGTGGGAAATAGAGGGAGCTGGGAAGGGAATGGAGCCATGGCGAAAGCAGAGATGGGGACAGTGGGGAACAGAAAAGTCTGGGAGGGGGCTAGGAGGTTAACTTCCTTCAGGTTTTTCTTTAGGTCCTTCTTTTCCCTCCTATCCATTCTCAGCGTTTCTTTTCACAAGCAGAGAACATTTTGATAGATTTTCTCATAACTTGAGAAAATGTGAGACAAATATTCACACTATATTTTATAATGACAAGAGCAATAAAACACACCTACACAGATAAATCTGCTCCGCACCAAAACCTATCTCCTCTGGAGCAGCATGTAAGCTTCCACGCCAAATTTTGGAACCCTATTTATGACCCCGGTAGTAAATCATAAGCTATCAGGCATGATATTCCCTTTTACAGGCCTTAGTTAGCCTCCTTGCCATAAAATGAGTTGGAGTTTATTCATATTATGGTTCCATCCTTCCAGTGCCACTGGTCTGGGGGAGATAAGCTCGTAGGGCCCTGGGAGGCATTTCACCCAGAATGGAATGAATGAGTGCAGGTTTAAGGTCTGGTCTCTTCTGTCAGTTACACTACACTTTTCCCTTACTGACATTGCAGGAAGTGTTGATTGATTAGAAGAGGGGGCTGGTAGCAAAGAGAAAAACATTCTCTTCAATGTATTAAAAATTAGGAAATTGCTCTTTGGTTTCCACCTGGAAGTCTTACTATCTAAAAAGTGTTTGTAAAAAAAAAAAAAAAAAAAAAAATGGCTTGAGTTTTCCATGAAGGTAAGGCTGAGCTGATGCCAAAGGCAGAAGTGGGTCACTGAAGCCAGGCCTGTGGGCTAGCAGAGATTGAAGTTTCCTCCTTATTGGACATGCCCTTTTGTGTCCTCCTACAATAGCCAAACCTTCTGGGCTTAAGAGATAGAATTTCAAGAACTGCCTCAACTTTTCCTATGACCTTTTGTAACATAACAAAAAGGAGCAAGCTTTAAACTGTACTTAATCACCTTCTACCCTCTTTGTATTTCTTGGTGCTTTAAATGTTGATGCTCAGAAACTCTGGAGTTAAACTTGGCAGAGTGAACTTTCAACATAGTGTTTGTGTATTAGCCATTTTGGATTATTGGCTATGAGGCCTTTCTCAACATCCATACTGAGTGTAGGGCCAACAACCACAGGAAAAGAGGAAGCAACCATGACTTAATACTGGATGAAGTGACTATAAAATTCATATTTTGGAGAAAAGAAGATGCAACAAAATTATCCACATTACCTCTCTCATTTGACAAACTTGTCAAGTAGGTGAGGAGTTAAAATATAGTACATAGGTGAATAAGAACTGAAAATTATCTTTATATGAAGCTAATCTTCTTAGAGGATGCAGAGTAATGAAGTAATCAGCAAGGGGTGGGGGGGGAGTCCAAGAGAAGAAAGTTACCAAAAAAAAAAAAAAAAAACCAACTTTGGAAGGAAGCCATAACCAGGATTAGTGAAGGATTTCAAGGGGCATATATTGGTCAGCTGGGGCTGCCATAACAAAATAGGACAGATAGGTGACTTAAACCACAGGAATTTATTTCTCACAGTTGTGGAGGCTGGGAAGTCCAGGAACAAAGCACCAGCAATTCAGGTCTCCCATGAGGACTCTCCTCCTGACTTACAGGTGGTCTCCTCCTTGCTGTGCCCTGGCATGTACAGCTCTCATCTCTTTCTCTTCTTATAAGGACTAATTTCCCATCATAGAGTCCCAGACTTATAACCTCGTCTAAACCCAATTACCTCCCAAAGACCCACCTCCAAATACCATCATATTGGAGTTAGGACTTCAACATACGAATTTGGGGGTGAGGGGGAAAGGAAGACAGTCTGTAACACAGTACATTTTGTTTGAGAGGAAAAACCAGCTAAAAGGGTTAATACGTAAAATACGTGTTG
Source organism: Zalophus californianus (assembly GCF_009762305.2). NCBI lineage: Eukaryota > Metazoa > Chordata > Mammalia > Carnivora > Otariidae > Zalophus > Zalophus californianus. The sequence goes on along the minus strand of NC_045606.1, from coordinate 23,786,971 downwards.
GGGAAAGCAATTGTTTTATAATTGGAATGTAGTTTGGCTGTGAAGAATGATAGGAAGTGTGGGACAAAGTTGGAGAAAGCTTTAGATATTAAGGTGAAGTGTAAGACTTTATGCAATGGGTGCTAAGTGTTCCTTACATTCTCCTGAGTTGGGTAATAAGTGTTTTAAAAAGAATAGGCTCTTACCCCACAAAACAAATGAGTTACCAGTAAATGGATTGTGTTAGTAATTCAGATATGAGGCAGTGAGAGTCACTCAATAACTTACATAATTATGATGTTGCAAAGTGTGATTCAACAACCTTGTCAAGGAGGTGGAGCAGGAATTATTAACTCATCTATTTTATAGAGTGAAACTGAAATACAGAGGTTAAGGCAATCTACTTCAGAATATTGTTTTCCCTTCTGGACATCATATTTTTTGAACAACTGTATTGAGATATAATTCACACACCATATAATTTATCCATTGAAAGTGCACAATTCAATGGCTTTTAGCATATTCACAGAGTTGTACAAACATTATGGCAATCAATTATAGATTATTTTCACCACCCCAAAAAGAAACCCAATCACCCATAGCCATTATCCCCAATTTTTCAATCCCTGACCCCAAGTCCTAAGCAACCACTAACGTATTTTCTGTCTCTGTAGATTGGTCCATTCTGGACATTTTATATAAAAGAAGCCATATAGCATGTGGTCTCTTGGGACTGGCTTCTTTTCACTTCACATATGGTTTTCAAGGTTCATCCATGTTGTAGCATGGATCCGGACTTCATTTCTTTTTACTGCTGAGTACTAATAAGCATCATATGTTGAGAGAGTTAATTGTACACCCAAAACTAATATAACACTGTATGCTAACTATACTAGAATTAAGTTCTAAAAAAAGTTAGAGACATGTTAAGACCAATTGGGACACATTCAACTGAGGACATGTAGGTCTTAAAAAGTATCTCAAAACTGTGTCATAACTCAAAACTGCCGGACTTTGAGGTGGTACATTTAGAAGTATTGGAAGAAAGCTACACCAAACAAATTTTACTTTGATGTGAAGAAAAATGGCGTACAATTCCCCCAAAGGGAATAGGCAACCTTAGAAGCTTGCTCATTCTTGACTACGATATAAACATCTAGACTGGATGATTGCATTTTGGGAAAGATCTAGAAATAGATAAACCTTAAAGATCCCTTCCAACTTTGAGATTCTATATCATTCAGAAGTCAGATGGGATCAGTGTCAGAACTGAGATTAAAATTCAAAGACTCCTTCTGGCCTCCAACCTTGTCCCTACTTATCTTGCCATATGACAAACAAGCAAAAGTGGGAAAAGGGAGTGTATCCAAGATGTGTTGGCTTGGTGTGTTGATAGATTAGTGTAGGGATAAGGAGGAACCAGAGAAGAAGACAGAGTCAGGACAACCTGACATACACACACACAAAGGGAGGGAGAAAGAAATCAGAAGGGCAGTGGGTATCTTTGGCTCACACAGGTGAGAACAGACGTGGCATGGGGACATTTTTCCATCGCCTACATTGAGGTTTTTGCTTTCTAAGTGAGAAGGAAAGAGTTTGGTTTGGGGACAGACAAAAAAAAAATTAGAAAAACAGAAGGGCTAGCATGGCATCTGTACCTCTCTTTAGCTAGAGCTAGAAAAGCCCAAACCAAAACCATTTCTATTAGAGAAGTGGGACTCTAGGCAAAGGTTGAAAAAGAAAAGCCCGTTGAATTATTACTGAGAGACTGTATAGGAAAAGTCACACTCTTTGGGTGTTCAAGTCACATTGTAGGGCAGAGATTGTAGAAGCTATCATCTCTGAATGGAACATACCACCTCTCAGGCACCTGCACACTCATGGACTAAAATTTCTAGATGCAGGGCTTTGGGTATGGACATTCACCTTCTCCTGATGGGCACTGCACCAGTGGCAATCCTCCGTTTCCCTCAAGTAGCTTCACAGACAGTGGCCATGACAAAAGGAACTGGAAAAGAAGAGAAAAAACATGCAGAATATTAAAAAAAAAAATGACTTCAACCAACGGACTTGTCTGGGAGCACCTGAGAAGATGAGGCCACCTTGGTGGGCTCTCAGAATTATTTGGGGAATGCTTTTAGGAGGCTACAGTTCCTGCTAAAGCAGGTAAGTCTTGAAGTCACTGTTGATGAGGCCAGGGGAAACTGAAGCATACAATAGGACATAGTGAAGGAGGGAGAGGTTTAGGGGAAAAGGGTAATATATGATTTCCAATACATCAAAAAATATCCTCAGGGACAAGTATAAAGAAAAAGAATTGACAGTAGTTTATGGTAGAAGAAGCTCTAGGCAGGTAATCAGATAAACTTAGAGCAGTTCAAAGCTCTGTTTTCAAGTTGTCTTTGAAAGTCCCTTCACCTCTGTAAACTACAGTATCCCAATCTGTCAAAGTGATTTTATTGAATTAGATCACGTGCCAGGTCCCAATAATTCTGAGTTCCTACGAATCTGTCATTTCAACAAGGAGTGGTTGGCAAAGATACAAAAGTACTTTGATGTACTGTTGCGAATGGAATCCATACTATGTAAAATTCCAGGTTAAGTAAGTGCTCTGAATGCAGAGCTTAATGAGGAAACGTTTACGAATTTTAATCACAAAGAGTGGTAGACACATGGGATGGTAGATGGAGAAGTAGATTTGAGATTTATCGTTTCATTTTAGCCGTGAGTCTTCTCAAGTGTTATGCTGGGGTAGGAAAGGAAGTGCTTATGGTACAAAAGAAAGAACACAGCTGCCCCACTTTTGGACCTCAGCCTCTGATTTTTCCACCTCACTCCCGGTGATGCCTTCCAGCCACCAATTCTTCAATGCCTTCGAGTCCTTCCATCCCTGAGCACAGTCCTTTCCCCTGTCCCTCGTGACCTGTCATGTGCTAATTTCTCTCATTATGCAGCTTATGTCCCATCTTCCACTAGGATAATCACACTTTTGCCGCGAACCTTCAAAACACCGCCACCATTGTATTCAACAGGGAAAACCTCCAACTTGGTTAAAGTCTTTGTCCGTACGTGTCTTTGCACCTGCACAGCTGAGCTCGAGGGGAGGAAACGCAGTAGTCAGCAATTCCACCCTTCCATTTGTTCTGGCCAAAAATCGGAAGTCAACATTGATTTCGCCCGCCCCCCCCAACCCCTATATATCCAGTGTGTCAGGAAATCCCGCTAACTCTGCCTTCAAATAAATCCGGAACATGGCGTGATATCAACACCCACTGATACACCCTGGTTCAAACTGTCTATGGAATATTGCAATAGCCTGCTCCTATTCCCTCTGCTTCTACCACTGTCTCCTACTATTGTCTAGCTAGCAACTGGAACCATGCTTTAAAAATGTCAAGTCAGATAGCTTCACTCCTCTACTCAGAACCATCCATTCACTTTCCACCTTACTTAGAGAAAAATCCCATCTAAAGTTCTTATGATGACATACAAGGACTCGCCTGACTTACCAAGTTTACCTCTTTCACCCCTAATATTATTTCCTGCCACGTTCCTTCCTGCTCTCTGTGGTTCAGCCTCACTACCTCCAGGATATTCCTTGAACTTGCCAAACACACTCCATCATTGCACTTTTGTGCTTCTGTTCTCCCTGACTGAAACACTCTCCTGCCAGATATCTGCTTGGCTCACTCCCTTATTTCATTCAAATCTCTGTTCAAATGTCACCTTATCAGGGAAATATACTCCCTAACTACCCACCTGTCACTCTTCATTCCCTTACTATGCACTTCCACTTCTTTGTAACTCTTAGCACATAACCCACATATTTTTGTGATTATTGCCTGTCTTCCCTCACTTGAATATGAATTCAGAAAAGCAGAGACTTTGTTTCTTTTGTTTACTGTTTTATCTCCAACAGCTAGAACAGTAAATACCCCCGGGAAATGGATAAATGGAAGAAGCTGGATTTAGAGCGTAAATCTAGTCTTCTAAACCATTCATTAATTCATTCAACAAAATTGACTGAAGGCCCGTCATGAGCCAGGCAATGTTCTTAGCACTGGGAATAAATGAGTGAGATGTATTACCTCAGGGGGCACCTGGGTGGCTCAGTTGGTTAAGTGACTGCCTTCGGCTCAGGTCATGATCCCAGGGTCCTGGGATCGAGTCCCACTTCAGACTCCCCCCTGCTCAGCGGGGAGCCTGCTTCTCCCTCTGCCTCTGCCTGCCACTCCCCCTGCTTGTGCTTTCTCTCTCTCTCTGTCAAATAAATAAATAAAATCTTTTAAAAAAAATCCAATTTATCTTTAAAAAAAAAAAAGATGTATTACCTCAGGGTGTGAATGGGGGCAGTGGTTGGAGAGAGATGTTAAATAAATAGGTAAGCTGATCAATTAAACCGGATACATTCAAAAGTAGTTCTAGGTGCTATGAAGATTACAAAACAGAGTGTTTTACAAGAGAGCACACCAGTTCAGGTCTTTGGAGAACAAGATATCAAAACAGAATGAGTGTGCAAGAGGTTTATTAGGGGAAGAGAGGGGAACAGGAAGAGCGCCTTCAAATGGGATGCAGCTCTGACACCTGCTGAAGGAGAGAAGGAAAGAAGGACTGGGTAGGAATAGCCTCAGACTAGGGTGCAACTCCGAGAAAATCTTGACCCCCTCACTCCCTAGTAAATATTGCTCATTGGAAGAGTCCTGCCTTGGGCAGAAACAGCCTGGGGTCTTGTACCCTCACCTTGCTCACCCACTCTGGGCAGCCTCTGAAGGGTAAAGTCTCAGACCTACACTGAACACTGCAGTGGATCTAAAGATGGGCAGTTAGAGGCAGTCAGTCAACTACACTCCCCTAAAGGGTTATCTGAATGATACACTTCCATGGCCACAACAGGAAGTGACTCTGAGAGAAGAATTAGGTACTTTTAGCCAACTATTTAGAGAGATCATTCCAAGGAGGTGACACTTTGAGCTAAGAAGTGGAAGATAAGAAGGAACCAGATTTAAGAGGATTCTAATCTCCCTCACTGGCAAGGTGCGAGTGCAAAGTCCCTGGGGTAGAACTAAGGTTGGCCCACTCTAGGAACCCAAAGGGCGGTTTGAAGTATAAAAGTGAAGATGAGGGGTAGGAGACAAGACAGATGAGGGCTGCAAGGTAGGCCAGATAGTGATGAGTAGACCATTCAAAGATGGGCAGAATTTATTTTAACTTTATTCTAAATTAGAATTTGTAAGCCTCAACTTTTTCTTCAAAACTGAACACATAAGCAGAAGTGCTGGGATGATTAAATAACAATGTATAACCTAATTCCTGGCACACCATGTGCTCAGAGTTAAACAGTACTTTTCTTTTTGCTTTGTCAGATCCAAGAGTTTAAGTATTTCACTCTTTAGCTGACTGGGAAAGAGAAGAGATTAAGGTAGAGAAGACAACTGAGGGCTTTGAGAGCCAAGACAAGGGATTTGCATAAAATCCAAAGAGGGGAGATTAGGTTCTAGTCAAATTTGTGATACAGTATCCATGTGTGTCTTGATGGCCAATGCTTTTTTTTTTTTTTTGATGGCCAATCCTAAATTTTTGAATATATTTTTGTGATTCCTATCTGCCTTATCTTTTCACGGGTCTCAAGCTTCCCACTTTTCTTTTTGAGAATAAGCTTGAGAATGGGGAACTTTTTCTTTCTCCCATATTTGACTTTACCAAAATTCCTAAAATGCTGTCCTGATAAAGGACCAACTGAACTTTGGGCCAAGCTTGAAGCAAAGGCCAGCTTCTCAAGGAAAGAGCTACCTGGCTTTCTTAAAGGGTATGTGTTTATTTACTACATTGGATTGAAAAAGATCTCTATTGACACCTCCCCCTCAGTTTTTGCTTCCTGCTGGCTCAGCTGTTTTTTCTTTCACTCTGGCTCTCTGTTTCAGCTGTGAAACTGACATGTGTGCCTCTTGTTTGCTCAGTAGGAAATGCAACAGAAGGACTGATCAGGACTGGGAATAGGAGCCAGGCCAAAGGGATTCGGGGAAGCACTAAGTGCCTTTTTGTCCTAATTACAGTTATTGGCAATATTACTCCAAATAATGGTAGTAAGGAGTTTTGCAAGCATTTGTTCAATATCACTACCTTATTAGGTTATGTATGGATTAGGGACTAAATGGGACAAAATAAGCTTTATATTAAGTTATTAAGAAATGAGCTCTTTGTAAGAGTTCAGGGTCACTGAATGGGGGAAGAAATCACAGGAGGGACTTTAAGACATGAAACTCTCCAGATTTTCCATGCACCCAATTACAGCAGCAGGCAAAATGGAGAGGTAATTAGTCAAATGCTGAAGATCAAGTCCTAAATGTCCTGTGAAAAGACAGGCATAAAATATGCAAATTGGCTTAAGGCCTGCCTGGGGTACACTTTTTTTCCCCAAGTAAGCCTGAGCGCATGAATTTTTTTTCTTTTCTTTTTTTTTAAAGTAGGCTCTCCGCCTAGCACATAGCCCAGTGTGGGGCTTGAACTCACGGACTTGAACTCACTACCCTGAGATCAATAGCTGAGCTGAGATCAAGAGTCAGATGCTTAACCCACGGAGGCATGCGGGTGCCTCCCCACCCCCCACGAATTTTTAATGTGTGTTGACTGGGAGGTGCTGCTAGCCCTCAAGCTTCAGCCCCTATTCAACCTCACCCTTCTACAAAGCTCTACTTGGGATATCGGGGCTGCAGAGCTACTGACAGTGTGGGGCTTTGATTCACAAAGTGTTCCTATTCCTTTTCGAAACAGCTCTTTGGGAACTTCTAGATAAGTAAGAGTGTTTATATTGCCAGCGCACTTTCAAGCATCTCTGGGTCCTCGAAAGTAAAATTTTAAATAATTTCAAAGCTCTACCCTAATCTCTAGCAATTCTCAAAGCAGAGATGGACAACTGACCTATATTGTGTTGAGCCATTAACAATTGCTTTTTCAACAACAAAAAGCTTATTCAGAGATAGAGCCAGAATATTGAGAAAGGTAAAGTAGGGCATTGGCTCCTTTTTAGAAGTTTGGCTTCCATAAAATTATTGAGACTTCTAACAGAAAGTGACTCACTGAAGGGCATTTTGGATAGCACAGGAAAACACTGAAAAGAAAATGTAACAAAAGTACTGTGACTGCAGTGTGGTCAGTGTTCATGTTGATAATTTTATTTGTCCTCACTTTGTACACATGTAGAACTATGATGTGATTAGTTTTGAAATTGAGATGTAATCCACGTATAGAATTCACATGGATTTAACATATTCACAAGGATTGTGCATCATTACCCCTAATTTCAGGACATTTTCATCACTCCCAGAAAGAAACCCTGTACCCTTTAGCAGTCGTTCCCAATTCCCTACTCACCCCAGCCCTTGGCAACCACTAATCTGCATTCTGACTCTATGGATTTGCCTATTCTAGACATTTCATGTAAATGGAATCATACAACGTGTATTTTGTATCTGGCCTCTTTCACTTAGCATAATGTTTTCAAGTCTCATCATGCTGTTCCGTACTTCATGTCCTTTTATTGCTCAATAATATTATCCCATTTTATAGATACGCCACATTTTACCGTTCATCCGTTGGTGGATATTTGGGTTAGTTCCACTTCGAGGAACTATTGCAAAACGTGCTGACATGGACGTTCATCTGCAGGTATTTGTTTAAATACCTGGTTTTTCTTTCTCTTGACCATATACCTAGGAGTAGGATTGCTGGGTCATATGGTAACTATATAGTTAACTTTTTGAGAAACTGCCAAGCTGTTTTCCAAAGTGGCCGTACCATCGTATTCCCAGCAGCAGCATATGAGTGTTGATGTGGTTAGTTTGGGATTTTTAACTATTCGGTTCTGCTACTGAAACCAGATCAGACTTTGCGTGACACTGCAATTTCAAAGAATACAAAAAAAAATCAAGAACATTGTGAATTGCATGGTCCTCTGTTACTATTTGGTCATTTTATTTCTCAGTTTTAAGATTCACTTTGGTCAAGCTATTTTTACTCAGAATAAAGAATTATCACATATCATGGCGCTGGTCACAGAGTAGGAATTCAACAAACACCTATTAGATGAATGGATGAATGGACAAGAGGTAATCTTAGTGGTTTCATTAAAAGCACTAAAAAGCATGAAAAGCATTTCATTAAAGAAATGTCTTCCTTTCTTGCCAATAAAGTATGCTACCACCGTTCTGGTATTGTCATAACATTTGAAGGAAGCAAAGTAAATCCAACGCAGTAACATGAGCCCAGGAGTGAGGAGACACCTAGGCTTTAGTTCTGTTCTGAAACTAATTTGCTGTAAGCCATTGGGTGATTATCTTCAGTTTTCTCATCTGTCCCATGGTAATGGTATCTGTGTTAATCACTTGACAAGTTGTTGGGCAGATCATAGGAAATAATACATTCATAACCCTGAGTCAGCTGCTCTCTCCCTGCCCTTGAGTGCCTCTGATTCTGCTTTCCTACATTTCCTCTGTTTCTTACTGATCTGGTCCAGACGTGCTTTGTTTACTTACACACACACACACACACACACACACACACCCCCCTCATTCATGTGATGGTCACAGAGCAGACCTATAATCCAGATTACTCAGAAACACCTAAAAATCACGTATGGGTTATTTCTCTTCTTAAAGGATTTTTTTTTGGGCGGGGGAGTGCTGGGGGTATCTCACAACCAACAAGATTTTTTATTTATTTTTTATTTATTTATTTATTTTTAAAGATTTTATTTATTTATTTGACAGACAGAGTCACAGCGAGAGAGGGAACACAAGCAGGGGGAGTGGGAGAGGGAGAAGCAGGCTTCCCGCGGAGCAGGGAGCCCGATGCGGGGCTCGATCCCAGGACCCTGGGACCATGACCTGAGCCGAAGGCAGACGCTTAACGACTGAGCCACCCAGGCGCCCCCCAACGAGATTTTTTACAAGTTCTTTATTCCATGGAGCTTTGTTGCCCAGCATCTCTTGGTTCCTTTGCGCGGCGCTCCCCACCAAACTGCTCTTTTGTTCTCTTCAATCCTCTTAGAAGAAAAATCAAATACCTTTCATTTTGTGAAGTAGAGGACCCTCCAGCACTCTTTTGTTCTTGGGACTCAGCTGGCACTCACACCCTCAGGATCTCACTTCTCTTTCAAATAGCTTGCCAAGGTATTTTCCCCCTTAACAAAAATAGTTCTATCCCACAGAGAAATTACGTTTCTATCTGTTAAGATAATACATTGTTTTCATTTCATTCACATGAAAAAGTGCTTTGGAAAATTTAGGATAGTAATGGATACTTCAGGGATTTTACGTTTGACAATCCCTTTTCTTGGGAGGGAAGAAGTGTCTCTCTTTCCAGTCTGTTGGAGAACAAAATAGAGAGCAGTTCTCACCAGCCATTTTAACTTGTCCTTGTTGTTCATCACAATATAGGACTACGGGTGGGCACATAAGCCAAACATAATGAGATTCCCTGTGAATTTGTAGTTGGAAATGAGAGGTCAACAACTTTAGGTGGCGGGATCTGTAAAATGTATGTTCTGGCTTTGTGGGTAGCCACATTTTCATTCAAGGAGAAGAAGAAACCTATCTTTAGGTATTTTTCAAAAAATGCTTCAGAGAAACAGAACAGAAGAGAGAAGGAGAGGAAACTGGTTCTAGTGCTTGATGACTTTGATGTGCTCCTGGTTTTGGATACCAGGAGATGGTTTTGTATCCCTATAATACTAACCTCTGTCTACCTTTTGCTTCCCCCTTAAGCAAGTTTGACTTGATTTCTATTGTTTGCAATCATAAGATTCCTAATAAATATTTACAAAATGAGAACTTGATATTACAATTAACATTTTTCTAAGCTTCCAGCAATAATATCTCTTTTGGTTTGTAAATGTATTTATACGTTTTACCTCATTTGATTCTCATGACAACCTGTGATGTAGGCAGCAGAGGATTTATTGTCCCATTTTATAAATGAGGAAATTAACTTTTAGAGAGATCAAATGACTTACCCTTGGTGAAATAGTCAGTAACTAGCAGGGCCAGAAACAGAGAACAGAGCTTCTCTGTGCTTCTGTGACACTCCAGAGATGATGTAAAGAGGAGCGGCTTTTAACTGAATTTCCAGTATATTGATATAAAAGGTTTAACTGTTGGAAACTTAACAATTCTTAAATCCCACTCATTACACATTACACCGCAGGAAATTGTAGTAAATTCCAGTGTAGGATATAGGAGGCAAACCCCTTATTAATGAGACAAACGAATGAAAAAGACTCTACTGTACTGCTCTTTTCCAAGAAAGTCACATGATTTTATTTATAGGGTAAGCAGCATAACGGGTTCGAATTTGAAAAGGCTTTTTTCTAGCAATGTTAAATAGAGTATTTATATTTTATTTCTATGTAATACCATAAAATATTTCCTCTTCTGCACCTATAATTTTCTCTGTTAAACTTGAATCTTTTGCCGTCTAAGAACCAAGCAATGGCCTTGGAACACTGGGAGTATGTAATTCACACAATACAGAAACACTAAGCACAGAGTATACTAAGAATACTTGGAAAATCAAGAAAGTCCTACTCTATCTCTCTAATGTGTTGTGCATTCTGAATTCTCTGGAGGTAACATTGTTACAGACTCTGGATACCTGAGGTAGATCTAATAGGATGGAACACAGAGACCTGAACTGGGCTGAGAGCAATTCCACCCACATCCATCCAGGAACCCCTGGGGCTGGCCTACATAGGTGGGAAACATCAGAATAGATGTGGCTGAGAAGACACACTTCTCAGGAGGGCAGGACCAGGGGAGCAGTCCACATAGGCTCTGTGTCTTCTGAGACCGTACTCAGGACATCTCAGAGATAACGACAGCGATAGGCAGAGCATTCAGCCCCTCGTACCCGTGGCCTTGTATTCTGTTTTTTAAATAGCAGTATTTATCTAAAATTATTTTAAAGTCTTCTCAGAGTGGTGAACTCATCATATAACATATTTTCCCACTTGGAACAGTTACATAGATTTTTTTTAAATTTGTTGATAGAAATCTTTATAATATACGCTATTTACATTATGTCTTAATAAAGCAAAGGTATGAAACAGGTCAGATCTCATTTATTATCCTTAGGAACTTCCTTCTATTACAACAGTATATGTAAGAGTTGGGTAAGGTCACTTGGACCAAATGTCTTCAGACAACCCTCACGTTGCTGATGTCTGCCACCTCTGTCCCCTGTCACTGCTCCCTCTGCCATTGAAAACTCTTCTTGCCACCACTTGTGCTCTTCCTGGAACCCACTGTGACCAGTTCTGCACCCCATTCTTTCCCCTTTATGATGAAATTGACTTTTAGAGAGATCACTATTAATCCACTATTGCTTTTGCTTTCCATTATTCTCGTTGCCTTAATCATCTTCTAAAGACTTCTCCTGGCCTTCTCCAATTCTTTTAAAACTTATAAAAGGTACTTGGCCTTTGTAAGCATCCCTCACAAATAAAAATATCCCTTAATGTGTTTCTCCTAGCTTGTATATAAAAGTGAAAATTTAGAAACCATCTACATGGTCAGTAAAAAAGTAGGTATCTAGTATTCCACACAGTGAAATACTAAACAATCATTCAAAAAGACTAAATATAATCTGTATTTATTGACTTCAAAAGATGTTTGTACAATATCACTCAGTCAAGGAAATAATTGATAAAAGTATGTTTTCTAAAAAACACATGTGAATATATATGTAAAAGTATTTGTATATGTACAGAAGTGCTATTAAATAGAAATAGAATGCAAGTTACATGTATAATTTAAATTTTCTTGTAGCGGGGCGCCTGGGTGGCTTAGTCACTAAGCATCTGCCTTCGGCTCAGGTCATGATCCCAGAGTCCTGGGATCAAGCCCCGTGTCAGGCTCCCTGCTTGGCAGGGAGCCTGCTTCTCCCTCTCCCCCTGCCTGCTAGCTCCCCCTACTTGTGCTCGCTATCTCTCTGTCAAATAAATAAATACAACCTTTAAAAATAAATAAATAAATTTTCTTGTAGCTATTATTAAAAAAAAAACTAAAAATAAGATTACATTTTAAAATATATTTTATTTAATCTATTATATCCATAATAATGTCATTTTAACATGTAATCCACAAAAAAGTTATTACTAAGGCCTTGGCACTATTTTTTATATTGTCTTTAAATCCAGTGCATATGGACATCTGGGTGGCTCAGTCAGTTAAGTGTCTGCCTTCAGCTCAGGTAGTGATTTCAGGGTCCTGGGATCGAGTCACACGTGGGGCTCCTGGCTCAGCAGGGAGCCTGCTCTTCCCTCTTCTCTACTGCTTCCCCTACTTGTGCTTTCTGTTAAGTAAATAAATAAATAAACACTTTAAAAAAAATCCAGTGCCCGGGCGCCTGGGTGGCTCAGTTGTTAAGCATCTGCCTTCGGCTCAGGTCATGATCCCAGGATCCTGGGATCCAGCCCGGCACCGGGCTCCCTACTCAGCGGGAAGCCTGCTTCTCCCTCTCCCACTCCCCCTGCTTGTGTTCCTGCTCTCTCTGTCTCTCTCTCTGTCAAATAAATAAATAAAATCTTAAAAAAAAAATCCAGTGCATATTTTACATTCACAGCACATCTCAAGTCAGACATATTTTCATTAAAGCAAAATGTACTCATACCAAACAATAAAGTGGTTTTTGGAAAAAACGTTTGATACTGCTTTAGTTTCAATTTTTATTTTATTAAAAATAAATAAGTGAATTAGTAAACAAAAAATTCAGTTCCTCATTTGCAGTAGCCGAGTTTCAAGTGCTGAATAATCGTATGCAAATCTCTATGGGAAAAGTCTGGAAAATGTCTAATAAAATATTAATTGAGGTTTTAATCAGCTGATGGATTAGCAGGTTAATCTTATTTTTCTTATGTATATTTTATAAGATTTCTGTAATTATATATACATTTCTTTGGAACTTTTCAAAAAGAGGGGGGAAGATCCTTCTAAACTTAATACATTTGTTTTATTTTTATTCTTTCAACTGTGCTGTTATTCCATGTCTTCTTGGATTTTTTTTTTATTTTCTGGTTTTTCATACAATTGAGGGTATTGGGGCACTTAGTTTGGGTGAGACTGTGATGCTATCCAATTTCACATTCCTTGACCTTTTTCATATAACAAATATGCTTTATAAATAATCTATCCATTTAGGCATACATTTAGTCAATAATTACCTCTCAGGTGCTATATAGGGCAGACGCTGGCCTGGCCTAAGAAAATATAACACTGGTCCAGAGAAATAATAATAATGTCCCTGTTCTCTGGGAGCTTCCATTTAAATGGACATTCAAATGGACAGACAGTGAACAGGACACCACATAGAATGTTTTTGGGTGGTGATTAGTGCGAGCGGCAAAATAAACAGAGAAGATAAAAAGTAGTAGACAGAGGCCACTTTAAATGGCACGGGGGAAGGAAGGATTCTTCAAAAATGAGAACTTCAAGCTGAAATACAAGGGATGAGAATGAGCCAGGTGAAGATTGGAGGTGGGAGGAAGCTCATGTCAAGCAGCAATCAGGAACATGGCCACTGGAAGAGCAGGATGGAGGCTAGGGGGCTAAAGCATGGAATGGAGCCCAGAGGTGATTCCGAGGACCTGTTTGCAGAGGTAAATAGGGCTGGATCATGGGAAGACAAACTAGGGAACAATTAGAAGAGAATAAACCGAGAGGCGATGTGATCTTATTTATTTTAAAAGAACACTTTTGCCACAATTTGGGGAATGAAAGAATTGTTAATAAGGGAGAATAATTAGAAAGTTTTTGCATTATTTTTGGAAACGCAGGAAGGTAACTTAGAACAGGGCAGGTTCAGTTCAGAATTAGAACGGACATCTATTAGACAAATTCACGACCTATTTTAGAGTTAGGTGAACAGGACCTGGTAAACAACTGCATGCCAGGGATGATGGTGTGGAACAGAGAGGAGTCAAGCATCATTTTGAGATGTTGTTGTTGTTGTTGCTTCGATAAATGGCAGAGCTCTTGCATACGTTGGGAAAGCCGGGAGAGGAACAGATCCGTGGGGAGAATGATTCAGTTCCCTTTTGAACATTTCAACCCAATTAGACCTCTAAGGGAAGATGTCAGGCAGGCAGTTGAACACATGAGTCTAGAATGCATGATCTAGAATTCCCCCCCAGGTCCCCCCCGGTCTGACCTGGACAAATACATTTAGGGTGTGGAAGCACAGAAGTGCTCTCTAGAGCCATGAAAAAGAAAAAATAACCGTGGAAAGATGTGGATAATAAAGAAGAGGAGGCAAACTAAATCTTGGGTCAGAAGTAGAAGAAAGGGCATAAATCAGAGGCTGACACTGAGGTATAGTGAGGTAGGAGGAAAAGCCCAAAGATGTTAGGTCACAGAATTCGGGAGGAAGGGTTTCCAGAACAGCACTGCCAACGTGTTGAACGCTGTCCAGAGGCCAAGTAGGTTAAATGCAGAGAAATTACTACCGGAATTGGCAGCTCTGAGGTAGTTGGCGACCTTGAAAAGAACAGAGTCAGTGGAAGGGGCCAAGAAGTCAAATATGTAGAGTTTGAGGGATGAATTGGAGAAATAAAGAGTTGGAGAGGATATGGCAACTAAGCAGAGAATGTTTGCTAGGAGGACTGGGAAAACAGGACAGTAACTGGAGGAAATGAGGGGTTAGGGAAGAGATTTAAAAATGGAAATAGTAGAGAACCTCTGTGTGCTGATGGAATTGTTCCAAAAGAGAGGAAAAGATGGATGATGGAAAGATGAAGAGACTGAGGAGGTAGGAAAGAGGAGGCATGACTGAGGCAGGGAAGTCCTTGAAAAGGCACAAGGGGATGGAATCCAGCACAGTCAAGAATGGACTTGAAAGGACAGTTCCTCTGGATCAGTAGAACAGTGCAGAGGAAATGAATAGATTTGCCGCTGGGAATGTGAGGGAGTTTCCCTGTAGTAACTTTGTGAACCATGAGGTGAGATGTGCATCAGCTGAGAATGAAAGGCTGTGGGAGAGGGGAGGCAAGTATAATAAAGTAAATGATGACCTTGGGTGGGGGAGGGGATATTCTCACCAGGCATGGGAAAGGAGGTTTCTGTTGTATTTTAATGTCATAATGAGTAAGTTACTTTTCCAGACATGAAACATGAGTGCATCAAGTAATATGACTGATAACAGTTTTAAAGGTTCAGAAAAATACAACCCCATGTTAATTTTAGAATTAGCTTTCTAGGGGCGCCTGGGTGGCTCAGTTGATAAGCGTCTGCCTTCGGCTCTGGTCGTGATGCCAGGGTCCTGGGATTGAGTCCCATATTGGGCTTCCTGCTCAGCTGGGAGTCTGCTTCTCCCTCTACCCCTCCCCACCCTCGTGTGCTCTCTCTCTCTCTCTCAAAAATAAATAAAATCTTAAAAAAAAAGAATTCGCTTTCTAGTAACCTTTAGAATCTAACTGATTCTGTTTCCACTTAGTTCATTTATTTTCTGGTCCATCTTTAGTGCTCTGGGAAGCACTTGGTTATCTATACGTACTTGCACCTGGCCAGACTCAATGTCTAAATATCTGCAATACAGAGTAATATTTAAATAGAATTCCTGAGATACAAGGAGAAGTCTTAGAACTAAGATTTACTGTCCTGTAAATTCAGGCATTATATTATTGAAGGGTCTACATCATATTTTCCACAAAGCTTTTCCAAAATACATACATGTGCACACACATGATAATTTCTTTTCCAACTATCCAAATAAATGAATAATTTAAGATCTTGAAGGACAGAAATCACAAAAACATGGATTTTAGAAAATCATAATGAGATTACATAAAAAGCCTGCTGTGTGCTAAAGCAAATCTACTGTCTTACTAACTAGATCAGATAAATAAAATTAACCAGATTAAAATTTAAGTCTTTTAAAAAAAACTTAAAAACGCCAGACTGGCCCAGCTTTACAGGTTGTATCTGTGCATTTTCAACTGGGATATTATATGCGCTGTGGTTTCAGTATATGTGTTTTCGTGAGGAATAAATCAATAGAGAATGCAAATATATTAATTTTTAATTTCCTCAGTGCATAGAATTCCAGTGGATTTATTACTTAGTTGAATTATGCATTATGTTTACTGGGTAAGTGGAATTATAAAATTATATCATCTCACTGGCCTCTTAATTGATTTGCCTAGGTCTCACAGAAAATTAGTATAGAGTATTTTTTTTTAATTAACTTGTAACTAATCTGTCATGCCAACATAAATACAGAAAATGTTATCTCTTTCCTAGTCTTGTTTCTTCAGAGGTTTCAAAGGAACAAAACTCTGTACATTTGATAGGAGAGATGCCTTTGATATGGTCAGTTAGGGAAGAAGCTGTCCCTTCAGTTTATATCAAAACCATGATCATCTCTGAGGCTTCAGACCACCAAGAGCCTCAATGTCTCTTGATGCTTGTATATGAAAACTAATCTCCTGACAAACTGTATACCTTTCCCCCTTTTCTTTTTTTTAAATCCCATGAAGGTCAACAACATCTATTAACTGATGAGTTCCACAAATCAGCTAGTTCTACTAGCCAACTAGTTCTACTAATCAAAATATAAAAGCTAGAGGTGTCTACTTCACCTCCTATTGACCTTTCTTCTTAAATATAATTAAGCTCTATCTCTATTTCTGACAATTACCATTTAGCTACGTAGTTCAGACAACTACGATGTCATTCCTATATCACTGAAATATAGGTTTGACCATTTATTTTAAATCTCAGTCAGGGATAATTTTGAGACTGGAAAGGGTGCCAAAATAATTACATAGTTTTTTGAAATGTTTGTCTCTCTACCCCCAAAATTATTTATTATAATGCTGAAACTATATAATGATTTCTAGAAATAAAAATAGCATCTATCCATAGTCATTAAAGAAATTTAACATTTATTTATATTGATAATGTGAATATTATAAATGTAAGTAGAATAATTATTTTTGGCACATATTCACGTTCCTCAGTTTGCCATATAATGCCATTTTTTTTTTAAGATTTTATTTGTTTATTTGAGAGACAGAGAGTGAGCGAGAGAGAGCACCAGTAGGGGGAGGGGCAGAGGGAGAAGCAGGCTCCCCGCTGAGTAGGGAGCCCAGTGCAGGACTCAATCCCAGGACCCTGGGATCATGACCTGAGCCGAAAGCAGACGCTTAACCGACTGAGCCACTCAGGTGCCCCATTGATGTTTTTCTTAGGAATGTATTTTTTCAGCATTTTTAAAAGAATATCTTAATTATTTTCAGTTTTCATGTAATTACCTGCAATGTTCTTCAACATTGTGTTTTATGGTTACTAAATTTGAAATTGTTAACGACTTAGATTACTATTTCTCTGTAGATCAACATCTTTTTAATTAAATAATCTCTTTATAGGTGCTAAGATTCCTGGTAAGACTCGAGCAACTTTTGCTAAATGGAGGATACAGTCAATTCTTTTTTTTATTTTTGCAATTCAAATGTGCAAATATTTAACCTAAATATTTGGAGAGGTTTTATCTTTTTGTCTCCATTCGGAAAACCTCTCTTTGATGTATATAAGAAAAAACTTGTCAGAAAAACTTACCAGATAGGTTATCTCTTATTATTTTTTGGTTATTTCACCGTATTTAAAATTGTAGGACTTTCATTCAACTTCGGTAGAAATTATAAATTTATCCAGTCAGACCTTTATCAAACGATTCATCCCACAAATTGACATCTTCCAAAGTGCAAGTATGGAATTCAGAACACAAATATTGTACCCTGTTCGAGCTCACATCATTAATTTATTCAGTCTTTCCCTTGCTTTTGTACAAATACATTGTAATGCCTTCCTGCTTTTAACACTGTTCTCAATAATTATATTTTTATAAAACCTTGAAAAGCTGACATTTTTTATTGATCCATTTGCATTAAATATTTTCAACTTTAATTTTGAACAAAACAGAGCAAAATTTAGAGGCTTGTGCTGTTGTTGTTTACTTGTCTGTAAGGAAGTTCAATTCCACTGCAGGCCTTTTAGGTTGTTGTACAGATTTTGTCTTCCAAGTCACAAATATTTCTTAAAATCCTACTGATAAGCGGCACGTGAAGGCGTGTACTTCAAGGCGGAAGCGTGTTTACATTTATTTCACATCAGCTTTATCCCCCAAAGTTTGTAGTTTATTCTGTGAACAAACTTTAAAAGGTGTAAAACCGTATCCTCTATTTTGACTATAGAGCATCACCCTTTTAGGGATTCACTTAATTTTGTGTGACCACAGCCAATTTCAAATGATCTGTTTTTGAGCTCATTGCTTCCAAACAGGTTTGTAGATTGAATAACTGGCCCAAATCTTTGCATCCTTTTTTTGTATGCAAAGCCTTGTCATTCTGACCAGAATCCACTTCCCCACCCCCCCGGGGCTTACTTAGGCCAGTGGCATGTGGATAGATTTAACACTGTGCAGGTTCTGAACCTCGGCTTTAGGATGCCTGCAGTTTTTCTGCTTGTGCTCCAGAGCCTCTACCATCAGCAGGAGAAAAACAGGTCCTTGTCTAGCCCACTAGGCCCAGCTGAAAGATGAGAGACACGTAGAATTGAGTGTCCGCTCAGTGGAACCCAGATGAGCTGACCCTGAGCTGCCACAGTGTGAAGCAAAGCTGACCTATATATGTAAATCCAGTCACTACCCAGGTGTTCCCTCCTATCATCCCAGCCTAAGCCAACGTCCTTCACTCTTGATTACTGCATTCATCTATCAGCTGATCTTCCTGCCGTCAGCACATCACACAACCATACAAATCAATAATTGGTTTTAAGCCACTGAATTTTGGGATAATTTATTAGGCAACATTAACACGCCAACGGCCAACTGACACAACAGGTTGCTTCAATTAGCCAGAACATTGTTTTTATCACAATGCTGACTCCACCCAAATTTGTATTTACATAATCATTGTAAAAATAAATAACTGTATCCTAAATGTTGAACTTTTTAACTGAATTTACAACTTTCATGTAATTTGCAAATGTCAGATGTTTCACTTTCTCTGAAATTTTCACTTTGACTCCATAAATAGAGTGGGGGAAAAAAATCTGAAGTATTATTGGAATTAACCTACATGAATTCTTAGCATTGCTATTGCTTCACTTTTCATATGTTCCTCAGAAATTTGGGATTGAAAGTAAATTAAATCAGAAGAACACTCAGTTAATCTAAATGAAAACTCATGCTTCTCAGTATAAAATGTATGAGTTACAGGTATTAAATTGTTGTCTTTCAAAACATTCTTCCTAAAATAAGTACTAGCTTTTGAAGTATATGTTGATATTTCTTCGAAGACTTGTTTTCTGGCTCTGTAGTGACTACTAGCTTTACTAAGGGCCCCTGTGATGAATGGTTTGCATTGATAAGTTTTGTGTGTGTGTGTGTGTGCAAGTTCCCATTATTCACTTATTTGAGTGGTAGAGGTTTAAACATATGTTTTCCTTAAACATATTTTTCATATTTTGAGCCCATTGCTGCCAAAAGAATCTACCGCAAGATTATAAAAAAAAACTTTACCAACATTAAAATACACATTTGTAATTTACAGTATTCAATAAATGACCAAACTACTATAGCAAGAGATTTTTAAAATACTCTCTTTAAAAACATAGGCAGTAATCTCTTGGTCATTGTCCTTAGGGACATATTTATGGATATGTCTCCTCAGGCAAGAGAAACAAAAGCAAAACTAACTTGTGGTACTACAGCAAGATAATAGGCTTTTGCAAAGCAAAGGAAACCATCAATGAAATGAAATGGTAACCTAATGAATGGAAGAAGATATTTGCAAATGATATCTCTCATAAGGGGTTAATATTCAAAATATATAAAGAACTTACGCAACACAACAACAATGAAAAGACAAATAATCTGATTTAAAAAATGCGCAAAGGACCTGAAGAGCCATTTTTCCAAAGAAGACATTCAGATGACCAACAGAACATGAAGATTCTCAACATCAGTAATCATCAGCGAAATGCAAATCAAGACCATGATGAGAAAACGCCTTACACCTGTCAGAATGGCTAGACTCAAAAAGACAAGAAATAACAAGTGGTGGTGAGGATGTGTAAAAAAGGAACCCTCATGTACTGTTAGTGAGAATGTAAAATGGTGCAATCCCTGTGGAAAACAGTATGTTTTGTCAAAAAATTAAAAATAGAAATACCCTATGATCCAATTATTCTACTACTGGGTATTTACCCAAAAAAACCAAAAACACTAACTTGAAAAGATACATGTACTTCTATGTTTATTTGAGCATTATTTATAATAGCCAAGATATGGCAACAACCCAAGTATCCACTGATAAAAGAATAAAGAAGATATGGTACATATATACAATGGAGTATCACTCAGCCATTAAAAAGAATGAGATCTTGCCATTTGCAACAACATGGGTGGACCTAGAGGGAGTTATGCTAAGTGAAATAAGTCAGACAAAGACAGATACCATATGATTTCACTTATATGTGGAATTTAAGAAACAAAACAAACACAAACAACAACAAAAACCCAGACTCCTAAACACAGAGAACTGGTGTCCCATCACCACCTGAAACTGCAAAGAGTGAACTGTCCCTAGCCACTCAGGTACAAGAGTACTTGGTTTTATCAGTGAGCACCCCCATGCAGTCCTTGAAAGGGAGGTATTAGTTACATTGAATCTGAAAAGGCACAGGAAAAGGCAGTCACTAAACGTTGTTTTAAAGGTATAACCAGGTTCCTGACAGATGGTGACAGAAGCTGCAAATAAAAAGAGTAGATCTAACAAACTCATCCCTGATTATTTTAATATAAATATTAGTACTAATACATTAAATAGAAATGAAAATCCTGGACAAATGCTAAGTAGGTGTAAATGCGGCCTGTTTCAGCTAATCTGGGACACACACAGACACACACAGACACACACACACACAAGAGCAATAGGCTCTTAATTGAATTGGCCTCCCTCAACCCCTTCTTCCTTCCATTCTAAGCCTTCCCCCCTACCAAAAAAAAGAATCAAAAGGGCAAATTGTAATAAAATGTCTCTAGTACTGATCAGATGAAGATTTGCCTTGCACCCAGAAAAATCACCTATCTGTTCTGTGGGTTTAGTATATTCTTATGGTAAAAAGGTTTTCAGGCTTGCTGGCACTAGCCATTATAATCATCCATCTAATGTCTTTGGCTCACAATAACTATCTGATTATAATATTGCTTCCCACACATATTTGCCCCAGGAAAAGAATACGCTGATCAGCAAACATGAGTATCTTTTCTTCTCGATAACGTAATTCTTATTCTGAAATAACAAATTGCCTTTCTGGTTTTATAAACAGTCTAACAAAAACACCCTGAATGTATTTTCCTTTTGGATATTGCCCTATATCTTTTTCTGTTACAGTCTATTCTAGGAAGAATAGTCTTTGTGTCTGATTCAACATCAATTCATTCATTCAACAAACATTTGTAGAGAACTTAATACATGAAGGAAGAAGGCTTCTAGCTTTACATTTAGTAGAACTGTCAAAATAGGACCAAGTTCTGTGTACTTTTCACTCTCTTACAACTTCTTCAGATTTGGAAATCTTTTCAAGTCATGCAAAAAGAGTGAACAGAGTGTTCAATTACTTGAATACTTAAGAATTTTTACATTTAGTTCAATGACAAATTGAATGTTATTGAAAGTATGATTTTAAATGATGAAGAAATTAACCAGAAAAATCGATCACTAATAATCACTTGATATATTTTTCTGTTTTCTTTTAAACTTTCCAACCTAGAGTACTATGTAAATAAAATCTCATTTCCACCCAATTCTGAACCATGCCTCTTTGTTTAAACTGACTCACTCAATAACCCAATTGTAATACATTGATGCTGAAGAAAATCCAAGATATAAAAAGTAAAGTTGAATATGATTTGGGCTACATTTCACCCAAGTCTGGGGTGGAGTCTGAGATTCTACGCTTCTGACAAGCTTCCAGGAGAGGTGGATACTGCTGATCCAGGGGACACATTTGAGTAGCAACATCCTGGAAGACAGACAAAGCTATTAATAACTTGGCAAGTGTTATAATGAGAATTCTTACAAATAAGAATATGTACAAATTGTGATAAATAATCTTGGTAATATGTAACGATTTGTCTTTAGGGCCTAGACAGTGGGCCCAGCACTGCCCAGGGATGCAGACTCATGGAAATGAGCCTGTTGCTTTAAAAACTGAGCATTAACTAAAATTACAACAAACCAGTAAGCTAGTCATTCTAGGTAATAGGTATTTAGGTATGTGCAATTGTGTTAATTAGTATAAGTGATAAATGTATAGCTTATCAAAGTTTCTTAGCTGCAAACACAAAACTCAGCTTGCATACCCTGCTTGTGGAAATTATTTTAAACACAGAAACAGTCAAGAATTTGAGAACCACAGCATTATTAATGTCCATGTGTGTATTCTTGTTCCATTACAAACTGTTTAACATATTACTATTAAGGTTTTTACTTTTCCCTGTGATATAATTATTACTCATTGAAAAGAAAATTTCCATGTGTAACATAACTTTCAAAAATACCTATATCTGGGGCGCCCGGGTGGCTCAGTGCGTTAAGCGTCTGCCTTCAGCTCAGGTCATGATCCTGGGTCCTGGGATAGAGTCCCATGTCAGACTCCCAGCTCAGTGGGAAGTCTGCTTTTCTCTCTCCCTCTGCCTCTCCCCCTGCTTGTGCTCTCTCTCACTCGCTCACTCTCTCTCTCAAATGAATAAAAAAAAATCTTTAAAAAAAAATCTGTATCCTCCTTTTAAAAGAAAGTAACAAATCTAGTATAAAAGTACAAAATGTAAAATCATGAATGTAATGTTTTATCATCAATTAATTGTTGATTGAAGTGTTCAGGTTTTTTCAGACACGTACTGCTTCTTCCACCTCTCAGTAGCACCTTGAAATGCTCTGATATCGCCCCGCTGTATTGAGAAAGGGGGCATTTAAAAAACTCAGTTAATCTATTTTTATGGTAATCAGAACCCTCAATTTCAATCTGAATTTTTTAGTCAAAGCAGTCTCATTTACATGAGTACAATAAATGTTTTGAAGTGTGGCTAGGATCATTTCCATAATTCTGTATTTCTTATCTTGCCTTACTTAGTCTTCTTGAACCTGACATTTTGCTATAATTTGCAAAACTGAACTCCATTCAGAAATTAAAAAATTGTTGGTAGAAAAAGTGAAAATCAAGAAGACAGGCACCACCTTTAATGCAGCTTTTCTCTTTCATCATTAACCCAATGGGCAGGAAGAAAAGCTCACAAAGTAGTTCACCATAAGTGCGGGATTGATTAATTTGCTAGAAATAGACATCATTTTCATCCAAGTTTAGATTGGCTCCCGCCAAGTTCTGTGTGATTTCACTTGGAAATGGAACCAGCTACAAGTAGCTACGTGCCTGAGCTGAATCCAGAAATTGCACCTGTGCCATCACTCTCCCGTTTTGTCTAGGACACTCTTATAAACATAACGAGAAAAAGGATGCAAATACTAACAGCAATACTAAAACATTTTAAAAATGTTTCTTCAAAAATAAATAAGTAAATAAAATGTTTCTTTGAATTTGTGTGTTTCACAACAACCTCTAGATACTATTTTTCCAAACAAGAGTCTTATTCTGTGTGTGTCTTGGCATTTCAGCAAGGATTTGTGTCATGTTCAATTATGAATGTGTTCATTTCATTGAGAGGATTGAATAAATCATATGCTCAGTTGATGAAAGCACTTTCTTTTTTAAAGAAGCAGATTGATATAAAATACTTCAGTAAGTCACTTATCTATATTTCACTGACTTTGAAATTTGTGTCAGGAACTTCAGTTTATCTACAGGAGCTGCACCCTTATTTATCAGGTTTTTTTCCCCCCGATAAGGCAGTCTTACCAGATGAGGTCAAATACTATTTCCATGCAGCTTTTTCTTACACCCCGAAAAGCAAGCCCTTAGGCAAGTGAAGTACAAGTGTGCCTCCGAAAGCCACATCCTCCGTGGGTGACTTTTACAGGGAGTACTTTCAAGTTTATAAATCGAAGCCGGATACTTAGAGCCCTGGGAGATAAAACGGCAGAACTTACCACTCTTGTGGCATCTGAAACCACAGTCTGTACCTGTCACTTATCGTTTTGTAAATGAACTAAAAATAAAAGACTGATGGGTTGTGTGAAATCCATAATTTCTGTTAATGGTCCACTAAAAGGCTGTGTGTTTAGGACACTGGATGTCACTCAATGGCTCCCCGCCCCCCAACTGCTGCCTTTTTTTTTTTTTAAGATTTTTTATTTATTTGAGAGAGAGAGAGAGAGAGAGAGAGAGAGAATGAGCAGCGGGAATGGGCAGAGGGAGAGGTAGAGGGAGAAGCAGACTCCCCGCTGAGCAGGAAGCCTGACATGGGACTCAATCCCAGGACCCCAGGATCGTGACCTGAGCTGAAGGTAGCCGCCCAACTGACTGAGGCACCCAGGCGCCTCCCCCTGCTGCCTTAAAGACAGGTCTTAGAGCACTTGTTTAGTCCTTTTTTCCTATTTTGACTCTGAAGTAAAATAATAAATGTGCTTATTACATTTAGTTTCTTTCTATAAAGACACTTAGCACATGATTTTGCTTTCTAACTTCACACTTAACTCCCTGAAAACATCCATGTATGCATATCAGTGTTCTTTCTAGTTTCAGAGGCTGAGTTTATGTCCAGAGTGAATGCTAATATATATTGTTGTCTGGATACTAGGGCCCATCCTGCTCAGGAAAGTATCTTCACTCTTCCTCTCTCTGTCTTTCTTCTGTCTCTCCCCTCCCTCTCTCTCCCTCCCTCTCCATCCATCCCTCTATCTCATCTCTGTATTTCCCTCCATCCTGTGCTTTCAATTTCTTCAGTTCCACCTGCTCTTTCTTTTCAGACTCTTTCCTTTCAGAACATAAATACGCCCAATCTCTTGTTCTAAAAATAATATCCTATAATTGTCTTCTCTTTCCTTCCTTTCAAAACCAAACTTCTTGATGAAGTAGAGCACTCCCCACTCCATTTCCTCACCTCTGATTCCATCAAGGGCCTATTGCAATTTGGCCTCTGCTCACACAATGCCTCAAGGCACCAAAGATGTCAGTAACTCCCTCTCACTGAACAGTTCCCAGGAAGGATTTTACTTGGAGTTTGTGGCATTTAATCGAGTTGACTCTTCCCTTCCTATATGCGTTCCTTCCTTGGCTTATCTTTTTTGTTTCTACATTTCCTTCTTTCTCTCATTACTTTTGAACCACAAATATTTAAGTAAAATTATGTGCAGTGTTGAGCAAATTCTTACATTTAAAAGGAAAATAAATGCCAATCTGATTGTACAGGAAAAGGCTTCAAATTGCCCAGACCCTAAAATTATGTCTGAAAAGCAGTCATTACCTATACTTCAAATTAGCTAAATACATAAAACTATAATTTTATCTTCATTTATCAGCATAGGAAAAACTACTTTGTCCTATGCACGTATCCTCAGGTGATTGGACTGACCCGACCAGGAGAAAGCCCTTAGTAGGAAGGCACAACACTAACTCTCTCAACGTTGTATGACTATAGAGAACAGGTGTCAGAGTCTCAACCGTGTGAGTTTTCTGTTTCTCAAAAACAAAGATTCAAGGGTACTCATCTGAAACCAGTTTTTAAAAAGCAACTTAATCTTTCTGTTTCTGCTAAATTCTATATTCATTTTTCACGGGCAAAGATGTGTTCATTTCTTAGGGCTGTTGTAACAAAGTACCAAAACCTGGGAGACTTAAAACAACAGAAATTTATTCTCTCACAATACTGTAAGCCAGAAGTTCAAAGTCAAGGAGTTAGCAAGCAGGGCCATAAACCCTCTGAAGGCTCTAGGGAAGAATCCCTCCTTTTCTCGTCTAGTTCCGAGAGGTTGCCAGCAATCCTTGGGGTCCCTGGCTTGTACACCTGTCACTCTAATCTCTGCCTCTGTCTTTGCATCTCTTCTCCCTTGTGTGTCTCTGTGTCCAAATTTCCCTCTTAAAAGGACACCAGATATATTGGATTTAGGGCCCACCTTAATCCAGTGTGACCTCACCTTAAGTTGATTACATCTGCAACGACTCTATCCCCAAATAAGGCCACATTCACAGGTTGTAAAAGAAGATGTATTTTGGGGAAATGCTTTTCAGCCCAGTATAAATGGAAAACCAAAAACTGTTACTTTGGAAAATAAAAAGGGAAAAGGAATTTATTATTGTTTTTAAATGATCACATATTATGTTACTTTTCTTCCTCTGCAAACCTTACTAAAACAATAGTAAAGGAATAAAGCAATCAAAAAGAGATACCATAAACTGCCCCCCCCACAAAAAAAGTCCATAGAAAGCAGAGATAATACAGGCTCTATTCTTTTTAAATGTGGAAATAATATTGTCCAATAGATATATGATTAGGATGCTGTGAAAAGGAAAAATCAGAGAACAAAATTATGATAGAAATAACATTATGAAAGGACTGAAAGATAAATCCCAGGACCAAAAGTAAAACAAAAAGACAAAGAAGTAAAGAGAAGTATAGGAAAGAAAATTAGTAGGTAAGTCCATGGGGGTTTATAGTCCACTTAATAAGAATTATAGACAGAGAAAACAGAAGAGAATGAACTATCAAGAAACAATATTTTTTTAGACACGAGGGATGTAAATCCCCAAGCTGAATGTGTCTAGCACAATTAGCCAATAGAAAAAAATGAAAAGAAGACCCCATGAAACACATGAAATGTGAAATTTCAAAATAACAGCTATAAAGGAGAAAATATAAAGTTTCCAGAGAAAAATCACAAAGATCACCTATAAGAGATAGCAACTCAGAATTGTATTAGCCTTCTCAGAACAATAGTGAATGACAGAAGACCTTGGAGAAGTATCCTAAAAAGTCTTAATGTAAATGACATTTGATGAACAACTCTGTATTCAGCCAAGCTACTGATCAAGAATGAGATTGAAAAAAAGACATTTTTAGGAATGCAAGGACTCAAACATATATATGTACCTTCCAGGCACTCACTCGTGGGAAGCTACTGGAGGATATGCTGTAACAAACGATGGGGCAAATTAGGAAAGAGGCAGATGTAGGATAGAGCAAACAGTGAATCAAACTAGAATTTTTGAGGATGACAAGGAAGGGAAATATGAGGACAACAGGCTGCCCGGGGAGCCTTAGAGCAACCAGCCCACACTGGAGGAAGAAAACAGACATTACAGTGAGAGGTTCTTGATATATTACTAATTCAAAGGAAAAGTCCAAATGGCATAAGTTATTATGGAATAAAGCAATGTTCAGATGAATTGCAAATGGAGACAAAATAGTTTTCCACAGCGGGCAGGAAATCAATTAAATCACTACCCTGTGAGACAGAATTTACTTCTTGCTTAGTTACCTACAACTTACAAAGAGCTGCAAATCAGCTCAAAGTAAAAGGGCTAGAACAGGACAACCCAAGGGGTATATTATAAAAGATGCACAGTTTTCCGTGGAAACGCAGGAAAAATTTTTCTGCACATTAAATGATGAATACGTTAATTTTGTGAGGTCTGTGTTCTATGTAGAGGAAGAATCTCAAGCTAACAAACCGGTTATTTAATTTATATTTCCATAGTCGGCAAAGGCCTAATTAGGACCGTAAATTGTACATGCCTACGTGTGTGTGTGTGTGTGTGTGTGTGTGTGTGTGTGTGTGTGTGTGTTTTCGTGATTCCCCCTTGATAGTCCTAATTGTGATTTTCCTTTTGTAAATTTCAAAAGGTGATGACAAGTTCCTGTGGCTTATTTTTTTCAAAGTTGATACTGACAACTTATCGACTAGGACCCACTTGAAGTAAAATAATTTTGCTTTTCACGGTCTTTACCTACAGTGAATATGGCCATAATTTCTTCTAGTTGCTTCTCAAAAGGGGAGGCAATTTAAGAACAGCCAGGGAAGAAGTATGTGTGTGGGTTTCCTCGTGTATAATTACCATGTCCTTCCCCGCGCGCCCCGCCCCCCGCCTGGTCTTTGTAAATTCCGTCTCCTCCGCCGTGTTTGCTCTTACTAGTCTAATTCTGACGTCCTAGCTCTGGTCTGAATCTGGCTGTACTTTGCTAACTTTGGGCACAGACTTGGCTGTAACTAGTTTACACAAAGGAGGCAAGGGCCAGAAGGACAGTGCTGGTCTCTCTCACCCTTGCTCAGTTTAGTTCTAGTGATATTTATAATTATCAGGCAATCTTTACAACAGCCGGTAGGGTCAAATGGCATCCCTTCCAACCTATACCTTTCCCTAGGAAGTCACAGAAGCTCCTCCATAATCATACAGTGTGCTGGGGGCGGGGGGCTGTTGGGATAACCAGGTGTGTGTAGTAAGATAGACTCTAAAACTATGACAACCATTAAAAAAAAAAAAAAAAAAGAAGCTCGGGCGCCTGGGTGGTTCAGTTGGTGGGCGGCTGCCTTCGGCCCAGGTCATGATCCTGGAGTCCCTGGGTCGAGTCCCGCATCGGGCTCCCAGCTCGGCGGGGAGCCTGCTTCTCCCTCTGACCCTCCCCCCTCTCATGTACTCATTCTCGCTCCCTCAAATAAATGAATCTTAAAAATAAATAAAGAAATAAAAAAGCAGAGAGTATATTTTTCAAAGGATGTTAAAGATCCTTTGAAAGAAAGGGAAGCAAGGGGTCCCTGGGTGGCTCAATTGGTTAAGCATCTGACTGTTGATTTTGGCTCCGGTCATGATCTCAGAGGTCTGAGATGGAGCCCCACATCAGACTCCGCATTCACGACAGAAGTCGTGTGGAGATTCTCTCGCCCTCTGCCCCCCCCCCCCCCACTTGTGTGTGCCTACTCTCTGTAAATGGATAAAAAAGAAAGAAAAGAAAGAAAGAAAGAGAGAAGCAAGGATATGTATGGTCAATTTTGTCCTCAAGCTTTCCTGTTTAGTCCTTCCAGAGAGTTATTGTGTATCTATTACATGCTCAAGTCATAACTGTATCAGGTGACTCAGAGGTTATCAGCATCTTGGGAAATTAGTTCAAATGAATCACCAGAGATAAATAAAATGAGATGTCGAAGTTTTAATTGGGGCTTTCTAAAAATTTGCCAAGATTATATTGTTTGTCTGTAATATATAGTCATGGTAAAGAGAGTTGGGTGATTTCAGGAAATAATGTCCTCAAACTCCTACATTCAACCATTTACTTCCGTTCGTCAAGGAAACTGCCTGGGAAGCAGGAAGACACAAAAACAGAATCTATGCACGGCTTCTTTTTATAGACTCCATGAAATCAGTGTCCTTACACTGTGACAATATTAACCTCAAATATTTAAAAATTATATTAGTTGTCTAAGAATGAGATGGTAGCTTTAAATAGTCAACATCCGTTTCGGAAAATCTTTTAGTCACTCGAGATACTTGATAGGTATCTTAGATTTGGGTGTTAGTGGGTGCTCTAGGCAGCCGCGAAGGTGACCACCAGCAAGCTATACCTCCTGATATTTGTGCTACTGTGCTGTCTCCTCCCCTTGAGGGTGGTGGGCTGGACTTAATGACACACTTTCAATGATTGAAGTATGGAAGAAATAATGGTATGGCACTACTGAGACGGGGTTTTACAAGAGACCGTGGCTTCTTTCTTGGGGGGCTCACTCTCTCTCATATTACTCATTCTTGGGAAGCAAGCTACCAGATTATGGGCAATACTATGAACAGGTCTATATAGTGAGAACAGGAAGCCTGGTAACAGCCAGAGAGAAACTGCCACTTGCAAACAACATGTACATGAACTTGGAATTGGACTCTTCGAACCCGGGCGGATTCTTGAGAGGATTGCAGCCCTGCGTTCCAACAAGCTTAACTACGACTCCTGTGGTAGGACCTAAGCCAGAGTCATCCCGCTGAGCCACGCCGGGATTCCTGACCCTCGGAAACAGAGATAATCACCAGTGCCTGCTATTTTTTAACTGCTAAATTTTGGGATTACGTGCCACACAGTAATAGATACCTGAGTACTTTGTGCTAGGTCAGTATTATCTTGAATATTTAAAAAAGTAATCAGATGGCAGCTTATGAGACATCAGTTGTCTAGTAAAATAGTATATTACTAATCAACATTAGCCACTATAATTACCTTGTTAGATCTGAAAAATCCTTAATCTATTTAAAGGAATACTGGATAAATATCTTGGACTTTAGGTCTATTTGGAAAGTATAACAACTCATCTATTTACAACTTTCCATCAAACTTCCATAGGTATTAAAATACTATGTCCTATGCCAGAGCAAAAGGATATCAACTCAACCTGATACTAAGAAATTGTATAATGACTTTATTTAGGCTCATATTTGGGGAACAAGTAGATTCAGGCCTTAAAACAGCATATTTATAAGAAAAGGGTTTTCTTAATTTGTGTATCAATTGATTGATAGCTTTGAAGATAATTTCACCCTGTTTTTGAGGTGGGCCCACTTATATTCAATTTTGGGTCAGTTCCACTTGATGGATTAAGGAGAGTTGCCTTAAAAATTTTTTTTATATTATATGTAATCCCATTCTAACTTTCTGTAAGTAATCATGTAAGGAAAGAAAGCATTTTGGAACTAAGTGATATGCCACAGTTTAAAAATGCTTATCTTATTATTGAAATCACTGATGATTTCAGTTCATAAATACTTTGATTATTGATCAGTGATGGTTCAGCTGTAACAGCCAAAGATTTATAGTGATAATGGTAAATATTTTTGATTTATCATTTCTTTTAAATATTGTATTACTTTATTTTGGTGTGAGTTTAACTAATACCAGGCAAAGAAACATACTCACTCTTAGAACTATAAATGTCAATATCCCAATTCAATATGTGACTTAAAAAAAATAAAGGAATTTAAATTAGAGATCAAGTATATCATTTGAGTTTTTCACACAAAACAGTGGCATCTAGTGGTCTACAAAGATCCTCCTCCTAACTGTCTCTAACTTGTCTTTGCTGTTAGTTTGAATCAGGTGTTATTTGCCGATAGCTGGTTCAACTGCTAGTGAGGTTTACTAGGATCTCTTGCTGTAGAGATTCAGACTTTTATAGTATTAAATTGATCTTTATTAGTAGTTGTGAATGTAACCTAATGTCCACAGTGCTGTTCTTTCTAAAGAAGTTACTCTAGTAGAGATCTTTATACGTAGATGGTGCTGATGCTCATTAACTCCTACAAAAATAAATTACTTTCAAGACATCAAACAAAAGGCTACCTTGGAACAAAGGGCTATAAAAAGAGATTCACCTTTGGAGGCAATAAAATTCGCCTTTTTATCTCTAAAGCGGAAAGGAGTAATGTAAGCTATTTTATCACCACTTGGCATTGATAGTATGGATATGCTTTCACTTACTGCCTAGTACTGGACACCTGACCACAACATATT
The DNA here is from genome assembly GCF_009762305.2 of Zalophus californianus. Classification (NCBI taxonomy): domain Eukaryota; kingdom Metazoa; phylum Chordata; class Mammalia; order Carnivora; family Otariidae; genus Zalophus; species Zalophus californianus. The sequence goes on along the minus strand of NC_045606.1, from coordinate 23,755,504 downwards.
CCTATTTTAAACTTTCTTAAATAGTGCTCATTAGAAGAAAGATACTGACATTATCTGTATTTATTATGACCAAGTAGGGCATGCACCAATTTGGTTTAGGAAAGGTAAATAAAATATTGTCTTTTATATGTAAATGCATTAATTAGTAAAAATAGAACATACTTTTTTTCAAACTGATACTTGTATATGTATTTATCTGCATGACCAATAGAAGATAACGTGAGACTGCTTAAAAGTTTTAAATACAGGGATTTAATTTTTGTTTGATAGCATTCTGTTCACTCATACGAATGCTACATGTAAAACTCAAATATCGCTATCACTTTGTTCCAGCTCTAAAAAAATTTTAAATAATTTTAACTGAAAAGGAACTCAGAGGTGTGTTGGATGGCAATTATTAGCTTAAACAAATTCATATTCACATCTAGCTCCACATTTACTGTATGAAACAAGAACTCTGTAATATTCTCCTTCTTGATCTGGAGGCTGCTTACATGGTGTAAATTCAATGTGCTCTATACCCATGATTTGCATATGCATCTATGCATAACATGTATATTACACGAAAATAACATTTACATTGAAAAAACTAGGGGATCCAGAAATTGATCATTTTTTTTAGAAAGTTCTTGACATATATAAGCACTATTTGAAACTTGCAGGCCTAATAGCGATTTTTAATTGAAAGAATTCTTACAATCTTTTAAAAATATCAACATTTTCCTATCAGTATAATTCACTTACTTTATTATTTTTTTTAAGATTTTTTATTTTAGAGAGAGAGTGAGTGTGAGCAGGTGGGGAGGGGCAGAGGGAGAAAGAGAGAGAGAATCCCAAGCAGGCTCCATTCTCAGGGCAGAACCCAACTAGGGGCTTGATCTCAGGACCCTGAGATCATGATCTGAGCAGAGACCAAGAGTCGGACACCTAACTGACTGAGCCATCCAGGCACCTCTACTATCAGTATAATTTAAACAGATACTTGATACAGTTGACCCTTGAACATGGGTTTGAACTGCATGGGTCCATGTATATGTGGATGTTTTACAGTAATGTAAATGTTTTCTCTTCTTGATGATTTTCTTAACATCTCCTCTTCTCTAGCTTACTTTATTGTATGAATATAGTATGTAAGATATGTAATACAATAAATATATTGATTGTTTATGTTATTGGTAAGGTTTCTGGTCAATAGCAGGCTATTAGTAGTTAAGTATTTGAAGAGTCAAAAGTTATACATGGATTTTCCATTGCATGGTGGGGGAGGTGACCCAAACCCCACGTTGTTCAAGCGTCAACTGTATTTGTCTTCATACTTTCCTTCTAGAGAATAACTCAATTATTTATATGAAAAATAACTTGTAGATCTTTTAACATTAACCTATCCCTAGAATTTAGAATTATTCATTTAGGTAACTAACACCAGACTGTAACAAAAGTTTGAGATTTTAAATTACTTAGGTTGGCTCATTTATTCTTCAGTTACCTTTAAAGCAAGTAATTACTCAGTAATAGCTAAAAATAACACTTAATGCCAATGATATTTTATTTGTAAATCTGTGTAGATCTCACAACTAATTCACATAAAATTTTTTTTTTCTCTTTAGTTAGTACTAAAAACAGGAGAAACAGAAATGAAAAAAAAAATCCTCGCTGCAGGAATTCAAACTAAACCATATGAGATAAAATATTACTTTATGATTAAATATTAAAAAGTCATATAATTCATCTTAGTCATTAACAAACTAAACATCAAACAGACTGAAAGGTGTAATTAGAAAAAAACTATAGTATCAGGTAGTTTCTAATTTGGGAAAAATAATTTAGGAAATGACTCAAACTCTGAGCTGTAAATACTCATAAAATAATGAGCTGATGGTCTGAAATGTCTATTTTCATACCATTCCACAATTATAAGCCAATTATTATTATATCCATTTTTAAATTAACAACTAAGAAATAATACTGCTCTATGACTCTTTTTTTCTTCTAATTAAAAATGTACCTAAAATTACTCTAAAGTAGTGAAGCGTAGGTGGTACTCCTTGCTGAGAGGAAAAAATTCCATTAATGTTTAGGAGACATTAGCATTCAAATCTGCTGATGTAGGTAGAAGGGGTTTATCAAACACATTTCACATGTCTCCTTGAAGTTTCCTGGCCTTGGCAAGCCTTCAGACCCACCATAGCCATCACTGCAAAATGTGGGGTCTGGCTTCCTGACAGGCTGCCACAGGGACTAGGTAGGTGTGCTGTAAATTTTTCTCACGGGGCAAATTTTGACTAATGATTGGTAAGAGATACAAAGAAGACCACAGACAATTTCCTCTCTATTCCTCTTGCCAAAGGACCGTTCCATTACATAGGCTTTCCAAACATGTCCTTTCAAGGTTTGTCAGAGAGTGGCAGCCAGCTCAGCAACACATCACCTTTTATTTTCTTCCCAACTCTCTTTGCCTTTCTTCTTCTTCCTCTCTCTCTCGGTGCCCTGGGGTTGTCTTCTCAATTAACTAACATGTTAACGTATAGGTATTGTCTCAGGATCTTTTTTTTTCTTTTTTTCTAAAGAACCCAAACCAAGATAGGAATTCTTTGAGTTCAAGTTATGTAAGAAAATAATGATATTACCAATGTAATCCATAAAAATAATATCCTTAATAGTGAAATGGAATCTTTAGCTTTAATATATAACTATATTTAAATTGCATCATCCACTTTCTTCAAATATACCTTCATAGAGTTGGCGTTTATTGAGCTAGTTTTGAACATTTAAACTGGAGGTGACTATCGGACATCCAAGTAGAGATATAGAGAAGGCTGTTGGTTATGAGTCTGGATTTCAGAAGAGAGGGCCAGGATGGAAAAGGAAAGGTAGGCAATCATAGCTTATAGATGGTATATCATATGATGAGATTGAAAGAGATTTTCTAAGCACTAAGACTGATAAAGAGAGATGATCCTAAAAGCACCAAGCTCTAGAAAACTCTCACATTTTAGTCAGGAAATGAAGAGGAAAGAGTAAATAGTCTGAGATATTGTCCAGAGAGGTAAAAGAATAACACAGAGAATGTAATGTTTTGGATGCTAAGAGAAAAAAGAATGTTTTTAAAAGGGAAGAAAATCAGCCAATGGGTTCAATGATACTGATAGTCAAGTAAGAAAAGAAAATGCAAATACAGACTGAATATTATGGTGTGAAGTATGACAGTGAACAGGAGATTTTTGCACAGTGAAGGGGATGAAAAGTTGATTAGAATAGATTCAAGAGGGTATGAGAGGGGGAAATGTAGCTGCATAGACAGCTTCTTCAAGGAATTTTGTTATAGAGAGAAAGAAAGAAACAGGATGTAAACAGGAGGCCATGATGCTACAAGAAGGTTTTTTCAAAAATAATTTTGAAAAAATAGTATTGTTATATACTAAAAGGAATGACCCAAAAGAGAAATTAAAATGGATGATTCAAGGGAGAAAGAGCACTATCTCTGAGGATGTGAGAGGAGATGGCAGCAAGAGGACAATTGAAACCTGGCCCACAATAGCATAATGAGTAGTTCACCCACACAACGAGGAAGGAATACAAAGATTCAGATAGGTTTATACTTTACTGTTATAAGCCAATGCTCAGTCTTTTCTGGTTGCTTTTTTTTTTTTTCCTTAAAGAAATAAAGCTTAATTGTTACCTGAGAGTGAAGATTAAAAAAAGAATTGTTAAAAGCTTGAGAATAGAGCAGAAAGGCAAAAATATGTCTAGGTGAGAGAATGAATGGTTTATGGATTTATAATACAGTTATTAGCAGCATTAAGGATGATCTGAGTTGTGATTATGAATTTAAAGCAATACAAGGAAGTATGACTATATTTTTCTCTAGTTATGCTCAGCTATGGATGGAATTACACATAAGGAGTAGGCAGATACTTGGTTTTAGGTAGGGTTATGGGTTAGCCATAAAAATAAAACAAATGAGGAAAGGATAGAGAATTGAGGATATAGACAAAAAAGGAATTATAATGCGTGAACATAAGATTTAAGCTAGGCACAGAGAAAAGACATAGGGAAGGTGGCAGAGAAAGAGGGTGGTATGCTCGATACATTGTAGGTGCTGGTGAGAGCAAATAATTTGGGGATTCAGGGAATGATTAGGAAGGATTGGGGGTAGTATTGAAGAGAAGGATAAATACTATATAGGAGTTGTAATTATTGGTATTGACAAGGTCATAGTATTGAGTGGCTGAGGAGGATGCAAAGGATCATTGGTAGGAGGTCCAGGAATTAAAAGGTCAGGGAGTTAAAAGGATCATCTACGTGGATATAGCAATCAACAACAACAAAAAAATGTAATAGGAGTAACGTTGGAGAGCATGACAATGATCAAAAGAGCCAGTGATCTTTACTGAAAGAATGAGGGGAGATGACCTGACCCTGAGAGTTACAGATAGATGACTATAGCAAGGGCAGATAATGGGTGACACAGACTGATGACACAGATTTGAAACCTGGGGACTTTTAGGGACGAGAGAAGGAGAATGGACTGGAAGTGGCAAAGAGGAGGAGGCAGGATACCTATCACTTCTCCAGGCCCAATTTAAGAAGAGAGTGGAAATGAAATCGGCCATCATTTGAGAAGATAAGTAAAGAAAGTCCTCTGGAAAAAAAAAAAAAATCAGGTTTCCATTAGAGCTAGATGGTACAATGAGGGGGGTCACAGAAGAGACTGGGGTTACAGAAGAATTTGTTAATGACCTACCGTGAATTTCAGTGGCCACAGCGAGAAGAAATGGGAAGAGCGTAATATGAGGTCAGGGAAGGCACCAGGCAGCATTATAGCCCAAATAGTGTAGGTGTAGTCTTAATATTTCTAGGCAGAGGGTGGTGGCCAGACTGTGGGTAGGAGTGGGAGGTCTTGTGAGGAACAGGACTCACTCTGGGCCCCCACTGTTCTCTTGCCACAGAAAAGCACAGATTTCTGCAGGTTAGAGTCTTACTGCTAGTGCAAGCTATCCCTCTTGATTTCTGTAGAAGGAAGCTTCCTGCCTGGCTGGGAAGCAATCCTACTACGAGCACAGGGCATCCATCATCCTTTCACTGCAAGGAGAGGGGAATGGTCTTCCTTCAAGCACCTGGGCACCTTCTTGACTTCGGAAGGAGGCCCAGGGAAAGGACACAATATGGGTAAGAAAACCAGGAACTTGTTTGTGCCATGAGTTCAACAAGCTTTTCCTTTTCTATTTCATAGTTATTATTTTCACCTGCAAAAGTCTAGAAGGTTGGGTGGCAGCTCTCTTTTTTTCTCATCCCTGGTGACCTTTATTATGATTGTAGGAATGTACACTACCATGACATTACTATTTAATAAAAATTCATAGTATCTTTTGGAATTTATTATACCACGATTATAATTTCAATTAGTTTTGACTGAACTTTTAATAAATATGTCTGTTGTGGGGTCAATTTTCACTCTTGAAATTGATATTAAGTACCCATTGTATACTAGTCATGCGGCCACAAACTGGGATACACTAAAGGAACCCACAGTCTAAGAAGATTACAGTTGAAAAGACAATATTACTTCCCCTATGACATGATGGAGCTACATACGAGAGTCTGTGGGGGGTGCAGAGATAAGACAGGTAACTCAATCTGAGATGCTTTATTTGAATCTCTCTAACAAGCGTTCTCACACTGTTTTCTGCCCTGGCTCATTTGACAGATGCAGTATGTTCTTTTTCTATGGCAGTGGCTTTCTATTATCATGATTTGCAGTTAGGTGTGTGGAATGATGTGTTTATTCTATAGGCAATGGATCAGAATGGCCAAGTAGACAGGGGGCTTAGATAGTTGGAAAAGCCTTCACCTCTCAGATGAGTATCTTTCATTCTAAAGACAGTTTTCTCCCACTCTGTGAGAATCTACTTTGTAGGATAAGTAGTCTTAGAATGGGGAAAGTGCACTTTAGGGGTATGGTTTGTACAAAAAAATAGGAGAAACTGGAGATGGGGGGGCACAGGTTGGGAGGGGGCTGTGGCAAGACATGAGGTGTGAGAAATAGGCAGACAACAGAACATGCATTAAATTGCATGGTCAAGAAGGTTTGGATTAATTTTTCTGAAGGTTATCAGGAATTACTGATTATCTTAAAGCAATGCATGATATAATGAGGCATAAATTCTCAAAAGCTCATTCTGGTCATAGAGTAAGGATGAATTGGAGACGTTTAGACTAGAAATTGGAAGACTAGTTGAAGATATTGCCTATCCAAGCAAGCAACAGTAACAGACTAACGTAAGGCAGTGCTGCTAGAAATTGAGAAAGAAGGATGGATTTGAAAACATATAGGAAGGAAATTGAGGGAGTGATGGCTTGGACATGTGGTCACTGAAGAGAGAGGCAGAACAACTTAGTATTTTTTGAAGGTCTACTATGTGTTTCATTTTAGGTACTTTTATTTATGTTATCATTTACTCACACAAATCTGAGAATTTAGTGCTGCCCCATTTTGACAGAAGAGAAAATTGAAGATCAAAGAATATATTTTACATGCCAAAGATTATCCATTAAGTATCCGGAGAGCTAGAATTAAGCCAGGTTGTTTTGGTTTCAAATTACACTCTTTTCCCCATCATATGATAATTCCTCCAAATTACAGTGTAACAACAAGACTATTAGATTTCTAACTTAGACAGTTTAGGAAAATGGTGGGGCCATCAATAAAAGTATGCAGTATTGAGCAGAGGTAAAAGATAATGTGTGCAGTTTTGTATATGAGGAGTTTGAGGACCTGTGACTTACTCAATCAGATATATATAATATACACGGCATTTGTACATGCAACTCCAAGGATCAAGTGATACATACTCTGGATACAGATATACAGTAGAGTTATTCATCTACTATTTCACTGAGAGGGCATAAAATGGTAAGAGAAAAGGACCTAGACAGAAATTTGGAGAATAACACCCTTTGACAGAGGCAAAAAAAGACTCACAAAGGGGACCAAGACTAATCAGATAGGCAGGAAGATGATTAAAAGAAATTATTTTTACAAATAGTAAGAGAGAAAAGAGTTTCAGGAGGATTTAATTGTTCACAGGGACAAAATGCAACAGAACATACAAGAAATGTGAGGATCAAAATATATTCCTTGGCATTGGAAATTAGGTCATCTGCAGCCCTAGTGAGAAGCAGTTCATTGGAAAGATGGAGGTAAAAAAGAGTATTAGATGGGGCGCCTGGGTGGCTCAGTCGGTTGGGCATCTGCCTTCCGCTTGGTCATGATCCCAGGGTTCTGGGTTCAAGCCCCGCGTCAGGCTCTCTGCTCAGTGGGGAGCCTGCTTCTCCCTCTCCCTCTGCTGCTCCCCCTGCTTGTGTGCACTCTCTCTCTGTCAAATAATTAAATAAAATCTTAAAGGAAAAAAAAGCATATTAGAACTTATCAGGACTACTCTTCCAAAAACAGTAAACATAGCATGAATAACAACTGGATATTATAGGTATGTGGTGCTGTTGGATACTATAGGAAGGCTACTCCTCAGAAATCACGCTTCCATAATACCTAATTAAATATATCAAACAAACCAGGAAAAAAGAAAAAGAGACATCCAACAGAAAAATGGTCAAAGACCAAGCGCTGACAATTCACAAAAAAGAGGTACCAATTTAAATTTAAGGAAAGCACGTTGAATCTTTTTGGTAAGTAAAATATTGCAAAGTAAACCAAAATGAGTTTCCCATTGTTGGCAAACAAATTAACAGAAATGTTTAAAACAGGGGCACCTGGGTGGCTCATTTGGTTTATTGACCAACTCTTGATTTTGGTTCAGGTCATGATCTCCGGGTTGTGAGATCCAGCCCTGTGTTGGGCTCTGTGCTCAATGCTCAATGGGGAGTCTGCTTGAGGTTCTCTCCCTCCCTTTCTCTCTATCTCTCCCCGTCCCTGAGTGCTTTCTCTCTCTCTCAAAATGAAAAATCAATAAATCTTTTTAAAAAAAGGAATGTTTAAAACAATAATAACCTGACACTGAGATGAAAGTTAGTATAACTTCCCCAGAGGGCATCTGGGCAATATGTATGGTGATGTAAATTTCCAAATATAAATTTACTTTGGTTCAGATATTTCATTTTTAGAAATTTGTCTTAAATACAGACATATGCACATAAACATGAACAAATATTTAGCCGTGAGGTTTTAGCTCTTGCATGCTATATTAAAAAAACTGTTATAATTAGAATATCATCATTTCAACAGTGCTGATGAATTAATGGATCCAGGCATTGATCATCAATGGCTGTTAACATCAGAAAAAGACAAACAGCACAATATTATGTACCACCTGAGGGCAGCACCCCATACCACCTATGAAATATTATTGCCAAAATATGAAACCTGAATTCTGGATCTAAGTACCTATTTCTAGGAAATACAGTTGATAGAGGTATACATCAGATGACACTGGTGATGATGATGCAATCAGCAAAATCCTGGACAGGACAAATAGTAGAGATCCACTGACCTATTTTTTTCTTGTTCTTTTTTTTTTTTCCAACAAATAAATTGCAAGGAAATAGAGAGGTGAAGAGTAATCTATTGATTAAGAGAGACTTACTGACCATCTGCAGTGCATGGATCTTATTGATTTAAATAATTTGGAGATTAAATAATGCTGATTTAAATAATTTGGGATGTTGATTTAAATAATTTGGAGATGGGGAGGGAAGAAGTGAGGGAGAAGACATCAAGTATTTTTGAACACCGCTTGAATATTTGATATTGGATAATATGAAGAATTACTTGAATTTTTTTGAGGTGTGATAATGGTGTTATGGTTATGTTAAAAAAAAAAAAAAAGGTAGAGTTGGGAATGGATGAGGGTATAGATGAAATACGATTGACCAGAAGTTGATAATTGTTAAAGCTGGGTGATGGGTACATGGTGGTTCATTAAACCAATCTTGCCTGAAAACAACCACCACGAACCTATTTAATAATATGGTTTTGATTAAATAATTTATGGCCTACCCATGAGATAAAATAACATGTAAATATTCAAATGTCCTTTATGTTACACACTATATGGAATGGTTAATAATATTCAGGCACTCAACTATTCATAAAATATTAATAAATGTAAAATGTCACAAAGCAGCATGCAGAGAATTATCCCATTCGCATGCAGAGAATGGAAATAAAGACCCCCAAATTAGTAGTAGTTACCTCTGAAAAAAAATTCTTGATTGTGAAGGGAAAGGCATTTGAAGGAAAATTTAGGGTCATGGGACATTTTATATTTTTAGCTAAGAGAACTTTATATATTATTTTATTTATAGTTAATTTGATCAAGGACTTACTATTTATCAGACGTTGTGCCGGCACTTTACAAACTTATGAAGCATTTGTGAGATAACTATATTTATTTTTAAGAGAAGCCAAGTATAGAAGTTTTGAGACCCTTGCCTAAATTAACTAGCTAGAAAGAGAGCCACGATTCAAACCTGCAGTTTGACTCAAGAGCCTTCATGCTTACCCATTGCCTCTTGAGGAAAAGCGGGGAGAAGCAGAGATAGAAAGTCCTACAGGGAGAAAATGAATGGATGGAAGGAAAGCTCTGAATACACACAGACAAAAGAACCCCATCCAGAGCAGGAGGGAAGTCAAACAGTGGCAGATGTCTGTCAAGCGGGGGTTCCCACCTGACTAGAAAACTTTGTGTTTTTTTTTTTTCACACAAAAAGTCTAATACAGTTTTTTCAAACAGTTGAAAATTTTTCAGTTTTCTTTTTTCTTTTTTTAATTTTATTTTCTTATGTTATGTTAATCACCATACATTACATCAGTTTTATTTTATAAACCATCTTTTCTCTTTTGCAGGAAATTTATGTTTCCATATACTAAATATTGAGAAAAATTACAGCGATTCCCTATACTGTTCAATTGGTTCATCTGCTCATGTACAATAGCACATTCTACTAGTTACCGTGCCTTTATTTTGCATTTTGATATTCATCCACATAACAAATACTGAGCGTCTACTACGTGCTTGGCATGTTTAAATATTCATGGTGAATAAGACCTGTAGACCATCCCCAGCCCTCATGAAGCTCATGAAGTCCAGGGATCCATAACAGTTTTCCATAAATAGACAGTAAATATTTCAGGCTTTGCAATTAATTCTGTCTCTATTGCAACTAACTCAACTCTGCCATTGTAGCTGAAATAGGCCAGACAATATATGAATGAAGAATATGGCTGTTTTCCAACACAAATTTATTTACAAAAACAGGCAGGGGACTGGATTTAGCCTAAGAGCCTTGTTCTAGGTTGGCATGGGAATTCTCTGTATTGTGAATTGTTAATAGGGAAAAAACATTGTAGAAGTGGCAATGGAAATTTAAGAGACTCTGTATTTTGTTGTTATGTGGCTCTAGCGTCCTGTTTGGGATTGAGATAGAGTAACACACATCTTTGTTTGCCCCCAGACAGTGCAAGTTAATGTCTATTATCCTGCTATATAATGAACACAACTCCTCTTTTCACTCTGCAATTTTCCAGTTAGGATGGCAAAACTGTATGGTTGTCCTAAGTTTAGGAGCTAGAACAATGATCTCCCTCCATAGGAAAAGGAATCAGATATCAGTTAAGTCAAAGCTATGACAGGAAGTTATAAAGGATGTAAAGTTTCTTTACTGAAGAAGGTTTTCCAGAGGGCGTATTAGCAAAGGACTGGGAAGGAGGTCACCTGGAATTCTTAACCAACGGTGTCTTAGTTCAGGCTGCTAGAGCAAAGCGCTACATAGACTGGGTGGCTTATAAGTAACAGAAACATATCGTTCACAGTTCTGGAGGCTAGAAGTCCAAGGTCGCCGCACCAACATGGTTAGGTTTTGATGGTAACGGTCTTCCAGGATGTGTACTGCTGGCTTCTTGCTGTGTCCTTACATCGTGGGAAGACTGAGAGCTACCGCCAGGGCACTCACCCCGTTCCTAAAGGCTCCATTTCATGACCTAGTTACCTCCCAAAGGCCTGCCTCCAAATACCATCCCCCTGGGGTTTAGATTTCAACATATGAATTTGAGGGAGGACACAAACTTTCAGTCCATAACAAATGGTGTCTATGAAAAAGGAAGAAAATAGTTGGGGGATGGAAAGTAAAGAAACAAGAACAGTAAAGCTATAGAACCTGCAAGAAGCATTAAGGATTCACTGACTTTTTGCATCATTATTACAAACAGAACATTATTGATAACCTGTATCTACCTTAAAAAAAAAAAATCTAGCCTAAATACTTGCCCCCTCCCTACTCTGAAACAAGGCAAGTGTTCTTCTGGCGAAAAATCATAGGGGAAGGAACAATCGAATGAAAGAATCTATGCCAGGAATATTTACATTCCTATTTGCCAAATGTAGTTCGTTTTCAGAAAACAACTAGAGCTGAGATAAATGTTCAAATTTAGAACGTTTATCCATACCAGATATTTTAATAATAAGTGTTTCCTGTTTATTTTTAAGATCAATATTTTCTCATTACCTGTTGCCTCTGCTCGCGCGGGCAACCTCAGAGCTGCCCGCAGGAAGGTTTTCTTCTTATTCCCTCAGGCAGGATTAGCCATTCTATCTCCGCATTCCCCTAGGGCACTGTTCACAGATACGCTTGGAAATCGATTGGCTGTGAAGAGCTTGATGCCTCAGTTTCAAGGTGAGCCCCCTTCCAAGCCAGAGGGAGGACCCTCCCACAGGCCGTGCGGTTCTATGTTTTTGTGAAATTGAAAAATACAGGATTTTTAAAACTGTAATTGGACAAGTCATATCTTTTTTCAGTCCACCTTCCCCTACTTTGCACTTCTCTAGTGTCCGTGGTTTGGGGGCAGTGGCAGGCGTTTCTGGGATCTGGCTAAGGGGAGAGGTTGAGTATGGGGCCGTGTTGAAGTGCTTCAAAGTCACTTCCAAGTGCAGATGCATTATTGTTAGCCTAGCAGTGCCATGTGGACATAGCGTGCATATGTCTCCTGTGTGGGCTCCCCAGCCTTGCCAAACACCCCCAAAATGCAGATCAGAAGTTATCTGGTGATATGTAGGTGTCTCTAGGTCAAGTGTTATGTATGTGGAAGAGAAAGAAGAAGGATCATTACAAGGTCTGCCTCAGCGGCAGAGCGCCTCTGCTGACATCCTCCTCGGACAGCCTGCATGGAGCAACTGAGGCAGGGGGAGGTCGGTGGCTGATTCGGGACCTTTAACAGGCCACACAGCGGCTTGGCAGAGTCAACTGCGGGCCCTCTTTGCAATCCCCCTTATTCCTTGGCCCAAGTCTGCTTCATCTCTTTCTCGTTCACTTATTAATTTCTACTAAATACCATATACCCCTATCTCTGCCTCAGCATCTGCCTCTGCATAATCCAACTGTGGCAAGAATCTTAGGAAAATTCTGTTGAAGGATAATTTCCAGAAAATGGTAAAAGGACTCTGATACAGATATAAAAGTGAACATATGTTGAAGAACTTATTTTACTCGTGATACGAGGCAGAGGCTACAAGTGATTCAAAGGAAAAGTCAAAACGGTATGAATTAATGTGGAATAAAAGTATGTCAAGATGAATTGCAAACAGAGACAAAACTAGCTTTTCCACAGGGTGGAGGAAATGAATTAAATCACTTCTGGAAGAGACAGAATGTGCAATTATCAGCTACCTACAATTTATTTAAAAAAATTGCAAAATAGCTCAGTGACAATGAACAGGATTGGCATCTGATAACCTAGAAGAGTATAATATGGAAGATGCATTTTCCTGTTGAAACACATTTTTTTTGTACATCTCTTATTTGCAAAAGTGCTTTCCATCCTACCTCCCTTTTGCTTTCAAAAGAAATAACAGGTAAAGTTGAGTGAGCAAATTGTTGGGATTTCAGCACACACATAGAAAAATATTTTATAAAATTCCAAACAGTAATGGATTAAATAATAAGAAAAATTCGGCAAAACCTTAAATAGCTATAAATGACTATCATTAAAAATTAAAAATATTAGTCTAATATTTGCTTTATTATTCAAACACAAGCTTTGTAATGGAATCATAAATCCAAGCAGGCTCATTTGAACAATAGAAAACTATTATGATTATGCTGTAAATATATATAGTGAATATGCAATATAGATATATAATCTATAATAATATTGTCAATATGTTGGTGACCGAGGAAGGTGGTTTAGAAATGTATAAAATCATGTCCAACTAGACATCTTTTTGGGGCCCAATTCATTTGTTTCTTGCAATCGTGTTACAAATCCACAAACGAGAACAGTTTCTGGTGAGTCTCTTATTTTCAAGTTCAATTTTAAAAGTACAAAATCTGCCATAATTAAGACTATTAGAAAAAAATACAAAGTCTTCAGAAGTTTGTGGATTTTAAAATTGAATTTTATTAGGTGGGAAACTGTTCCTAGTGGGTATTTTATTAATACTTTGTAATGATAATGCTTAGATTTTCCAATTCAAATGTTTGAAGTTTGACAATAGATTTTAAATGATTGATGTGAGTAATTGTAAATGTGTTTAATATTTTAAGGGTGCTATTTATTCCTCACAATCCGGTGATGTGTATGGGTGCTTATTTGTACAATTCTTTCACATCGAATGGAAGAATAGAGTTCTTTGTATTTAAGAAGATATTTGGAAGCCTGTTCTAAAGATATAAAATTGCTCTTGGAAAACACTAGGAAAAAACAGGCTGTATTGTTCTTCCTCAAAGAGCACAAAAGGCAATCAAACAAGGGAACTAGAATATGGTAATTATTGAGAATGTTGATGGTACCCTTAAGATTAAGCCACTGAAGATAAATGCTTTTCTGGGGATGAATTTTCTGCAAAATCTATTAAGTGGGGTAAGGAGAGGATGGCAAACTTCTACTTCTACCTTGCACAAAACCATCCATTTTTGTAACTGACCAAATCCTATTTCTTGATTTTGCTTATAGAGTATGGACAGTGAAATGGATTACTAAGGAGATAACAAATAGGGATGAGGAATAACAACAACAAAAAAACAGGTAAAACGAAGATAATAATAAAGGTGCTATTTCCAGAAGAGCTTTGGTCAGGATGTGAAGAGGTAAAAACATACACATTCCCTCTTGTTTGCAAGGCAGCCTCTGACAATGAAGATGAATTAAAGACTCAGGAAGCTAATGCCCCTGATGTTAATTCCCTTACAGTTCTCTTTCTTGCGGAAACTCCTTGGAGATCAGATGGCTAAGACCTAATCTTTATTTCATGTTTCTGTAACTTTAAAATGAATTTCTCTCTGCTGCTTCTCAGATACTGACAATAAATCCATAGTGCAAATACTGAGAACACTAGAGTTTGGAAGAAACCAAAGGAACAAAGCCAACACCTTTATTCTAGATTAATATGTATTTTTGAATCAGTAACGTAATGGTTAAACAATCACATTAGAATTGACACTTGCCGTTTTAGAGTGAGGGATAAGCTGGGGCATGTGGAGTATCCTCACAAAGTTCTCAGATGATGCATTTTGGTTGACTGACTCTATTACTGATGAAAACATCAAGGCAGCTCTTCACTGGGTTATAAAATATTGGGACTATTTTAAAATTGCCCTCATTCTTTTTAGTTTTCCAACACTCCTACTTCTGACAAAACCAAGCACTATGGCGTGAATGCTTATGTTCTCCTCAAAATTCCTATGTTGAAATCCTGACTCCCAAGGTGATGGTATTAGTTGGTACCTTTGGGAGGTGATTAGATTATGAGGGTGGAGCCTCGTGAATGGGATTAGTGCCCTTATAGAGGCCTCAGCGAGTTTGCCGACCCCTTCAACCATGTGAAGATACAGAAGTTAGCCTTCCGCAACCAAGAAGAGGGCCCTCCCTAGACCCTGATCTTGCTGGTACCCTGATCTTAGACTTCCAACCTCCAGCAATGTGAGAAATAAAAATCAGTTGTTTATCAGCTACCCAGTGTCTGGTATTTTTTTTATAGCAGTCCAAACAGACTAAGACACCAAAATATTTCCAGTGTGTTTTCAAATATAGAAGCCGCTACAACATAATCCCACTTTTTAAAACAGTAGCATAATACATTTTAAACAATTATTTCATACTTGTAGGAACCCCTCTTGAGAAGTCCCTTTAAAAATAAAAAAGCAGGGGCACCTGGGTGGCTCAGTTGTTAAGCGTCTGCCTTCGGCTCAGGTCATGATCTCAGGGTCCTGGGATCGAGCCCCGCATCGGGCTCTCTGCTCCGCAGGAAGCCTGCTTCTCCCTCTCCCACTCCCCCTGCTTGTGTTCCCTCTCTCGCTGTGTCTCTCTCTGTCAAAAAATAAATAAAAATCTTTAAAAAATAAATAAATAAATAAATAAAAATAAAAAAGCATGGGGACATCTGGGTGGCTCAGTTGGTTAAGTGTTTGACTCTTGATTTGACTCAGGTCAGGTGTTAGGATCTTGAGATCCAGCCCTGCCTTGGGCTCTGTGCTGGGTGTGGAGCCTGCTTAAGATTCTCTCTCTCCCTCTTCCTCTGCCCCTCCCTCCTCTCTAAAAAACAAAAGACAAAAACAAAACAGAAAAACATTTTTGATCTTAAATCTCCTAGTTCATACTATCTACTAGATATGATTATTAACATGGCCCATGACTTAAGTATATGAGGAATAAGAATTTTTTTAGGCTCACACATATGCATTTTATCATAAGCATGGGGAATTGTACTATTTCATGCAATATTATCATAAAGCAACTTTATTATTTGGACTCCCACCACCACTTTAAACTTACTCATTGGGGGCATGTCCTCCCGCACATGTGGACACAGACTTGTACTGAACTATGACTTGACTTCTGTTTGGTTTTGGTTATTGAAATCCCTATGGGCGTTTTCCCATTTCAATTCCAAAATGAAGCAAACTTGGTTTTAAATTAAGATTTCTTCTTTTCCTTTGGCTGATTTCTTATCATCTTACTGCCACCTCTCATGTAAATAATACTGCTTTTCTCATTCAAGATTTTTTTTTTTTAAGCATCTCTCCTGTACTGGTCACTGCTAGGCAAACCAGACACAAATAGTCACTTCTTTCAAGGAGCTTACAGTCTGATCAGAGGAGAAAGATAATAAAGATTTAAACAGACAAGTATAAATGAATAAATAATTGTCATGCAATACAAAAATGGAAGAAACACATGAAAGGCTTGGATTGACTTCTCTACATGTAGGGGTAGCCAAAATCTGATGGTGATCTCAGCAGATATTCCCATCCCAGTTTCCTGGAAGAAGCAATGTTGCTTATTCCCCATTCTACAACTAAAACCGAGCGCTGAAATTTAACTCAGTTTTACAGAAGGCTTGGAATAGCCTGAGTGCCTCACCTGGAATAAACACCCTCCTGCATTAAGCAGTGAGTCTTAGAACCCACGGGACAAATCTATGCACAGAGTCACCACCTACAGAATGAGGGTTGGTTTCACCAGCGAGAAGCTGCAGGCATTTCTCAATTTTACAACATAGGCTCAACTGCCCATTAGACCGGAGTGCAGTGCCGGCCTGGGATGATGGACAGTAGGTTCATTCTCTTCCTTCCAGGTAACACATTCTCATCATTGTGAACTGATCAAGACACACACGACGACTGATATCACACATCCAAAACCCAGGTTATTCAGCTTCTAATAACATAACTCTTAGGACAAAGCCTACTCACTCTTAAGGAGCCCTTCCCTAAATCCGGCGCAATTCCTTATTGTAATATGTGCTCTGTTATAAGTAGAAAAGAGCCCTCTTGTGCATTCATATGAGCGATTTAGGCCAATCTGTCTTTTGAGGAAGTTTCTGGGCAAAAACAGAAAGATATCCCAGGAACAAATCACAATCCTCACACAGAGGTCAATCTAAATCCAAATTTAAATAGAAAATGTTTTCTAAATATTCGGGGACACATGTGATTTACATTTATATGTGAATTCAAACCATGTGGTTTGAAATCAGCTCGCCGATAATCAGAACTTGTAATAACAACACATAGGGAATTTTTTCACCAGACCCTGTCTATTGGCTGTCATCAAAGGGTTGTTTTTAAGAACAAAAGAACTTCCCTAAAGATATTTCAGTATTCACTGTAAAGAGCAAGAACTGCTTATGAATTCCTCCAAACACAATTTTTCCAGTCCAAATCCATCCAATTTAATCCACCCGATTAAACATATTTGACTCTACACACAACTGAGCCACTTAAGGCCTGAATTCTTATGTTTTTATCTTTGTGCTCTAGCATCTAGTCAGTGCCCAGCTGCAGTATTTTATAAAAGCCTGAGTAAAGAAATAAAAGTATTAACTACATGTTAAAGTGTTAAAGTCCAACCACTCAATAGCCTTATGACAAGGGTCAATTACTTAACAAATCAAAGGCTCAATTTCATCACCTATACATATTCCATATGATACTACCTGTTTAATAAGTTGTCATTATAAGCGAGAGCTAGTGTTATTAGTATTGTTGTTTTAAACAAATGAAATGAATCTGATTAGAGTTAGGTTTATAAGTAGTGCGTTCCAGTCGGGCAATGGAGAATCAGGCTGGGGAAAGTGTTTAGGAATCAGTAAAATCATTTGCCCACGTTAAAAGAAACTATAGTCAGGAAACCCCACAGACATGAAGGCAGGTGCTTGATTGTGACTCTCCTGATTCGGGAGGAAACATTGTGGCCAATGATATCTACACACATGCTCTTTGTTACGGGGTCTTAACTGTCTTCTATTATTGTATAGCAATAGGTTCATCTTTTATGTCAGTAGGCCAAAGACATGGTACAGAGTCTTTTGAAGGTGGCCTTCCAGAAAGACTTTCATTTGCAAACAAGCCTCAGATACCAGGTCTGTCATAATCTTTCTAAATTTCAGACTGTTTTTTTTCAGGCCAATTTTAGTGGACATAAGAAATTTCACAGATGGTGCTATATTAGTGAGAGATGATGTTTTTAAAAACACATGTTGACAAGGCAAACACTTCTTTATGTCAGACATATTGGAGCTTCTTCCTCCTCCTACCTCATTGTAGTTTCCTCTTAGAAACGTCCTGTAAACGTCTAGGATAAAAAGGGATGACTGGGTGATGGTTACACACCAATGTTAATGTATTTAATGCCAGTAAATTGTATGCTCAAAGTTGTTGCCCGGTAAGTTTTATGTTACGTATATTTTACAACTTTTTTATTTTATTTTATTTTTTTTAAAGATTTTATTTATTTATTCATGAGAGACAGAGGGAGAGAGAGGGGGAGAGAGAGAGAGAGAAGTAGAGGGAGAAGCAGGCTCCCAAGGAGCAGGGAGCCCGATGCGGGACTCGATCCCAGGACCCCGGGATCATGACCTGAGCCGAAGGCAGACGCTTAACCATCTGAGCCACCCAGGCGCCCTATTTTACAATTTAAAGAAACAGATTGTAGAGGTATTAGATTCCTGTGTAAATATGATTGTGCTAAATAATGAAGCCCAATTTATTTTTATTGCTTAAATACTGGATTAGTTCATTAGTTCAATAGAGGGGTAGAGAAATAAAAGAAAGTCTCAGCCAGCTTTAACCTCACAAGATTAAGCAGTGGGGGTTTTGTCTGTTTTTAGAGCTAATCTGGGTCCTTGAATTGCTACATGCCCCTGGCTAAGACCTAGTATATTTTAGATGAAGGGTTCTTTTGAAGATCTATGAAATTTTTGGTTGTTCTACTCCAAAACAACCAAAACAGGTTTAAAAGCCAGTATTTTTGCTCATCAACAGCTATAGGGACCAGCTTGAGTTGACATTTTTAAATGCAAAGAAAAATTTATGCTTTGGTGGAAAACTATGAATTTCTAACATTCTAGGGGACACCTCTTTGGGTTATCTTATTCTGATTCTGTGGAAGCTATTTTGCAACTGTGTATAGATAACTCATAACAATGCAAAATAATTCTTGTCTGCAGACATACAAATTCTTTCCTGTCTGGGTAAAGTTTCAATTGATTCTACTCTTTCTTCCCCATCTTGTGGAAAAATCAGTTTGCATCCATCTGCATATTTATTTCAATATTCCTTATCTACAAATGTGTTTAAGCTTTGGATTCTCGTCAGACTGAGTTATAACATCTGCTAGGTTTTTTCATTGATTACAAGCTAAATAACATCCTTAACACCTGTTCATTTTTATATCTGTATGAGAATCATGATTTTATCTTTTTTGAAAATTGGCTGTTAACAAGAACAAATGAAGAAATTTGTTTTCCTCTAGACATAAGGGAGAGAAAACAAGGAAGTTTTTAAGTCTGTCATTTATCCAGCCCTGTGTATCAGTTAGGAAAAGATTCACATCAGAAAGTTAATTCTGGGGCGCCTGGGTGGCTCAGTTGTTAAGTGTCTGCCTTCAGCTCAGGTCATGATCCCAGGGTCCTGGGATCGAGCCCCACATCGGGCTCCCTGCTCAGCGGGGAGCCTGCTTCTCCCTCTCCTGCTCCTCCTGCTTGTGCGCTATCTCCCTCTCTCTCTGAAATATTTTTTTTTAAAAGAAAGTTAATTCTGTAATAAGGATTATTTTACTGATGGAAGTTTATCTATAATGACTAGTTTTCTCAAATCTATGTGGCTTCTTGAGCCCCTTTTCAGTTAAAAATTTATACCATGGCTCATCTGTTACTAAAATTCCAAAAGATTATGTAAAATGAACCATAGGTAGCATTTTATTTTTTTCTATGGAAAATTCCACAGCAAATAAGCTACCTGAAAAGAAAAAAAAGGTGGTGCAGATTTTGACAGCAGCTGGTTTCAAACTATTTTCAATAAAGTATAATTAGTATGTTTTAATTCTAAATGAAATATGATGCTCCTTTTCTCATCTAAACATTTATGGGTGGTACAAGTGTTTGTGGGCCCATGTGTTCAGCGAGCAGAGTGCATGGGGAGACACTTTTTAAATCACTGAATTTCAAAAAGCATGCATTAGTTTCAACAATGTATTTAATAAATACTTTTGGGATGGATTAAATATTTCCTTACAAATGTAAAAAAAAGAAGTCAAGGTACTGTTGAATATGCCAAGGAGAAAAAAGTCTACAATCTGTGTTTTTGTAGAACTCAGAAATCTGTTTACCTGAATATCTTGGAAAATATTTAAAGGCTGGCAAAGACTTCTAAGTATGTCTAGTAACAGTATGCTTTTAATCAAGACAGCTGGAGACAGTGGTCAAGGTAGTCAATATTGAAGATAATCTACAGTAAGCTTGATCATCAGCTACGCCGTAGGGAGAACCCTCACCAGCCTCCTTCATTCTCCCAATTTCTCCAGGATAGGTGTAGTAGGGTTCTCTAGGGAAACACAGCCAAAAGGATTTAGATATAAATACACACGTAGACATACATATACCAACACACACACATATATCATACATGTATCTCTATCAGAAGATTTCTTACAAGGAATTGCTTTATGGTGTTACAGAGGCTTACAAGTCCTAAAACAGGCACGTTGAATCCCAGGGGGAGCTGAAGGCTGGCAGGCTGGAGACCCCAGAAGAGTCACTATTTCAGTTAGAGTCTGAAGCAGGAAAGAACTGATGTTCCAGCTCAAGGCAATCAGGCAAATCAAGTTCCCTCCTACTCAAAGTAGGTTTTGCCTTTTTGTACTATTCAGGGTCTCTATGGACTAGAGGAGAGCACCCACATTAAGGAGGGCAATCCCTTTTATTCAGGCTACCACTTCAAATGTTAATCTCATCCAGAAACACCTTCCTAGAGGCACTCAGGATAACGTTTAACCGAATGTCTGGGCATCCTTGGGCCCAGTCAGGTTGACACATAAAATTAACCATCACAGTAGTTAGCAAGGCCCAGGGCCTAAGAGAATTCGTGTTAATGAAACTGCTTAAAAGCATAACGTTGAACAAAAATCAAAATGGCTGTACAAATGCTTCAGCGAAGCTCAATTTTAAACTAAGTAACCTTCTTCTTCTCTTCCATAAACCTTCCCTCCTCCCTCGTCTTAGCCTTTTGTTTCAGGAACCCATATTCACCCTGAAAACCTGACAAAGGAGGCTGGCAGCACTTTCACAGTTCCTGTGGAAACTCACTAGATCCTGTATTTCCCTCTAACCCTCCAGCCCTTTCCTTCAGGCGGGCTTGCAGTTTCGAAGCCCTTAGCTTGCTACAGCCTCCCTTGCCCAGCAACCAACATAGCTGTGGTTTCTCTTTACACCCAAGCTCTTGTCTTCACGTTACGCATTTTGGCTCCTGAGCACAGAGGTCGGTTTTCGACAACATGAGCACATCTATTTGTTCCCAGATTCTGTCTCTCTAGATAAAACAGGTCTAGAATATTCATTTGCACAGAGTTTTCCCAAAGTTATCTTCTGGATATTCTAACGTGTTTTGATGGTAGGGGCTTGGAGGGTAAGTAGAATCAGTTATTTGCACGTTTACATTTGATTTTTGGGTAACAGAAAGTCATGTGTGCTTTCCCGTTACTCCAGAGTCTCTGGGATCGCTTATTGCAATGATTCCAGAAAATGCTGACAAATAAAGTAGCCCTTCAGCTGGAAAATGATGTGAAGAGAGTAGGAAAAACACATTTCCTCATACAGGTGGAGAATCGGGATAAGACGACATAGACTAGAATACATCGATACAAATAAGGATGCAAGAATGAGAATCAGTATTTGTAGTACATCTCAATATTGTACTCTAGGAACTTTTCATAAATTGACTCATTTAATTTTCCTAATAACTCTATTTGGTAGGTTTTGTCATTCCTGGTTCGTAGATAAAACAGCTTATGAGCAGCACAGTTGGAATTGCTCCCCTGGTCTGTTTGATTTCAAAGACACTATGTTCTTCCTATTTCATCTTTGTTATCTACAGATTCCATCTTTTCTCTCACTCTTTTCCCTTTGTCAAAACATCAACTATGGAAATCATGTAAAAGCTGAATATTAATGTATTTATTACCTTTTCTATGTTTCATAATCATGAGCAAACTATCCTTTAACTTGGCATGGTTAACATACCAATGTGTATCATCTTGAGAGTCTGTATGTATGTATACATACTGCAAGTATGGTTGGTAAACTTAGTGCTTGTCAACAGAAGCTGGCCACCAATAGATTGACTGGTGAAATTAAGATTCTTGACTTAAAAACTGAGGAACAGAACTCGTATCCATGGTGACTCCACGAATGTGCCAACACCTGGCAAAGCTCACTCGGAAACATCTTGTCAGCTTCTTTCAGAAATGCACATAAAAAAGAGAAACAGGATAATAAGAAATCCATTGAAAAGCAAGTCGTGAGTAATGGAAATTAAGAAAATACAATTAAACACCTATTTGCTTCCCATGTGCAAGTCACTGAGGAAGCAGAGATGAACAAAATATGATCCTTACCCTCAAAGAGCTAATATTTTCATAAGGAGAGAGAAGTGTGTATAGAAATCCCAATGCACATCGATAGTTACAGGTGCTGTAAATAAAAACACAAGGTATACGAGGTTTGTTGCCGGGAAGAACTTGAATCGGGGCTTGAATGAATGGTAATACTTCTGAGAGGGGCACTGATCGGCGAGGGCAGTGAGAAAAAAGGAAATTAAGTGCCCTGAAGTGGAGGTGAGTCAGTCAGGAATGTCCATGGTGTGGTTGAAGCTAAGCCACCACTCCACGCATTGACTCACATGTTGAAGAGTTTTAAAGTAATTTATTCTACAGCCATCAATGACCTTTATGTGGCTAATCTCAATGGGTGTATTTCAGTTATTAATCTGATATGGCAGCAGAAATGAGGGTTGTTAATCATATCTTGCACCTAGAAAGGTTTCCTTCCTTCTTTGACTCCTGAGTATCTGAAAAGTCTTTTTTTTTTTTTTCCGCTATAGCTACTCTCAAATTCCTATGTCCATCATGTCTCCTCTGAGCTCCAGTGTCACCGTTAAGAGCTTCTAGCGGCAAATAAAAGCCATTATACCTGAAACTGAAAGTAAAGTTATGTTCTTTTCCCTCCTTTCCCATTGTAAGCCTGGGATTACTCTGGTGTTCTTTTTCAAAGCAAAGAACATGATCACATCCAACTAGTTGCTAAAATCAGAAATTGAGAAGTCATCCTTAATACCTCTCTCTCCCTAACACCACCAGGTCCAGTACATCTAGATTCATGTTAATATTCCCTTCAATTACCTTCATCCACATCTCTCTCTCTTTCTCTTTCACTACTCTTTAGCCACACTGGCTTATTCTGGTGTCCAGAACATCTGTTTGGCATTTTCTCTCCCACCCGTCCCTCCATAATAACCACTCTTGTTTTCAGACCATAGCTCAACTACAAATTTCTTGCTGACAATATTTAAATTCCTCCTTGTTAGATCTTTTCTCTGTTACATCTTATCACAAACTCTGGTAGATTGTAACCCTTATCACAATTGTACTGTAAAGATCCATTTCATGATCATTTATTAACTTAGTTCATTAATCACCACTAGACTGTCAGTTACCTGAGAGTGGGGATTGTCTTGTGCTAATACATAATAGAATTTAAATACATATTTGATGAATGAATGGCAGAATAAGCTAACAACTGAACTAGAGGCAGGGAGGGTAGAAAGTAGGCAGTAATCCAGGCTTGTACTAACGTAGAAATAGTTGGGCTGGAATAGATGGTAAAGTTTTGGGAAATGGTACAAAAAATACAATTAATAAAAATGATTATTTTTTGGATGTAGGGACTTAGGGAAAAGGAGAATCAAGGAGAACTAAATATCGAGATTGTTTGAATTTATTCACTGATCAGTGTAAGAAGTGCTTAGGGCTAAGGATAGACCAGGGAATACCAAAAGAAAGATGAGGCCGGTGGCAGAGGAGAACCAAGAAAGGAAAAGAAATATGAGGGCAGAGATGGTCTGGATGATGAGTAATATAAATACCCTGTTCCTTATCAAAATTCTAATTCATATAATATAGGTTTGTGTGTTTCTATTTTATTCAAAGCATTATAAGACACTAATATCATTTATTTTGAGGCTCCAATTATCCCAGATGTGAGCAGTGGGAGTTATTTGATTTGGCTTCTGTGCCCTTTTGACAGTTCCCCATTACTCTTGGAACATTTCCTTTCTTTCTGGCACAGAAATGTGTTCCAGCCTCATCTGATACTTTTTTTCCCCAGCAATGTTGAAATCAGACTTCTTTCTTTTTGTTTTTCTTCCTTTTATGTTTTTGTTCTTACAAGTAGTCCTGGCTTTCAGTAGAGAATGATATTAGAAATCAAGATCTGGGTGCTAGGTACACACACGCGCACACACGCGCACACACACACAGACACACGCACACACACTGTATGTATGTATACATATGTACACACATTTGTGTCTACAGCTATCTGCCCATCTACCTAGCTAAAGCCATGAGTTAACACTGATATCTCCAGATTCTAACACCATAGGATTCTGACTAGTCATCGTCTTTTTCATATCAGTCCCTCTCTCCATTGACAGTGAGAAACCGACTCTCATTATTCTTAGTTATTAATTTTATCAATCTCTCTGTATGTCACTCCTGGCCTGTATATAATCTCCTGCCACTTTCACCACTATCCCCGCACAAACACTTCCTTTTTCCCACCAGGGTTATGACACTCTTCACCAGGCCAATGCCTGCCTGGATGCCCTCCCAACCTCTCTTGGGCTCTGACACCCTGAGCTGGCCACCTCCCTAAGCAAAAGCCCTCCTCACTCTGCTGCGGTTCCCACATTCAGTGTCAGGGCACCTCCTAGCACAGATGCCCTCCTCATTCCATAGTGGTTCTGATGTTCCACAGTGCCCACTTCCCCAGTGGGGCATCGAGCCCTCCCGACTACCACAGCTTACATAGTACAGACTCCTCTAGTCTCTTTGGAGCAGAAGAGGAGGGGAAAGACAGACTACACAATCTCTGTAAATCTACTTTTTACAAAATCTAATTAACATTTCCTGTGTTATCAACTGTCCCTCTGCCGTGGGACTTTTATGATATTTCATTTTATTAGTGCTCCTATCTTTTATACGATGTTCTTTTTCTACCATGGGCATTGTTGAAAATATTTGAGAAGGTAAATTTGATTTTGTAGACTATGTAAAATCCATGCACTTTACATCTGGGTTTTTCATTCCTTTATGAAGATAAATGTACTTTGAGTAAAAATATTTTGTTTGGAGTCCCAGCTTTGCTGTGTGATCTTCAATTCCCAGTATCTGTTTCTCCTCTTTTTAAGGTTTTTTTTTTTTTAATTTATTTATTTGACAGAGAGAGACACAGCAAGAGAGGGAACACAAGCAGGGGGAGTGGGAGAGGGAGAAGCAGTCTTCCCGCGGAGCAGCGAGCCGATGCGGGGCTCGATCCCAGGACCCTGGGATCATGACCCGAGCTGAAGGCAGATGCCTAGCCGACTGAGCCACCCAGGTGCCCCTCAGTTTCTCCTCTTAAAGTGAAGGTGTTCAATTCATTTTTGCACCAGGGACTTGGTGCTGGTTGCTTCCTTTGCTTGGATCACACTGATCTTTGATGTGAAATTGATTTACTCTGGTCAGTCAGGTCTCAATTCTTTGAAGAATTGGCATTTGTAAGGATTTTCCTTTACATCCTTTCTGTGGTGTGTGAAAGTCTCAAATCAGCTGGGAACATTTGTCTAGTGAGTTGGTAGTGATGAAGATTGCAAATGACATTTTAAAAAATAGCAATTCTGTAAGGAAAATGCTGTATTAGACTAAAATGTTATATTAGGGCAAACAGCTGTAAATGGTAATGATGGTTGAGATGGTGACAAATATCAAAAACACCTTGGGGAAAATTTTGTACCTTCTAGGCCACCTAGAAATATCAATATCTAATGTATAGGTCTCCCGTAACCCCATTCCCATAGAGACTTAGGCCTTAACATCTCAAGTTTTCCGTAAACCTCAGGTATGCTGGGTTATAGAAATGCTGAGAACACGGTCCTTCTCTAACTGCAGTTCTCTGCCTCTTACCGGCTGCTTATTCATAGCCTCACCATTTTCCTATTTAGAGTTTTTTTCTCCTCATGACCTCAACTCAGCATACCCATGATGACCCCAAGTCTACCTCATGGCATTATTTCAGATTTATTTCCCACTGATAATGGCTTCATTTTCCCCATATGTTTTCAATTCAAATTTCTGTGCAGGAGAATACGAGTGCTCTAGCTATCTGTGAGAAAATGCCATAGGACCCTGTCACACCTATCTGAGGCCTGGGAGAAGTGTCACCTGTTTTTTTTTTTCAGATTTTATTTATTTATTTGACAGTCAGAGATACAGTGAGAGCAACAGAGAGAGACACAGCGAGAGCAGGAACACAAGCAGGGGGAGTGGGAGAGGGAGAAGCAGGCTTCCCGCGGAGCAGGGAGCCCGATGCGGGGCTCGATCCCAGGACCCCAGGACCGTGACCCGAGCCAAAGGCAGACGCCTAACAGCTGAGCCACTCAGGCGCCCCTGTCACCTGGTCTTTATCCATAGAGGCTGTAGAGGGCACAGTGTTGCTTAGAAAGGACAATGGTCAAGACAGGCACAAAGGGATTTGTCTACTCTAATTTCAGCAATGGCATTAGCAACAACAACAAAACCAGAAACAGAATCGCAAAGTGGAAGCACATTAATATCACAGTTATATAGGAGATTCAGATTGTCCAATCACTTTTTAAGGATATGGAGTCAGTTACTGGTATTGTGATGAGTTTGATTCTTCATTTGTAAAATATGTAAAAATTACTTTCAATGCTTTCAAGTATAGAAAGCTGCTTGCAATCTGTAAGCCTTATTCCTTGCAAGGACAAGATTATGTGATTTGAATTTCTGGATTTTGTTTTTCAAGTTTTTATTAAAATAATTCCTGCTATACTTGGTTTGCAATATCAACATAGACCTACTAAATTTTCCCTGAAAAAGTATCTCGCACCCATCTGCAAATAGTGATTTCTGTGTAAAACTAATAAATATTATTCACCTTACCATGTTAAGTATTATAAGTTATAGAAAACAGGCAGAATCCTGACATTCGTATTTACAAAATAAATACAAGTAAAGAATATTTTGTAATTCTGACAAGTACAGTACTGAGATATTTTTCCAAACCAGAGACACACATACAGAGAGAGAAAGAGAAAGGAATGGGGTGGGGGGCTAGAAGGAAGGAGAGGTTAAATACTAGAGCAAAACCAGGGAAGGCAAAAGGATCTTAGAGCCCAACCAAAAGCCAGTGACCACATTGGCTATTTAGTGTTTTCTATAATCTGAACATGGATTGGATCATCTGAACATCTGAATTGGATGAGGGCATGCATCAAGCAGGACATGTGTATGAATTTCACATGACTTCCAGCAGTCTTCTGGAAGAAAATCTTTATTGTTTACTCGATACTGGATTTCAGAGCCAGGCACCTGTCCGCACATCTTTAGCTGCCTAATCTAGAGGTCATTTGGAATACTGACATACTCAAGGAGATATCTTCTAAGACATTGAAACCTATAGGAAAATATGGTAAATACACAATTAGGAAATAAGTACTCTAACTGGCCATCCTGTGCAATGTTATTTGATCTCCTAATTTTTTACTAGATTTACATATAAAGATTTTAGTTGCATGTACAAATTGATGAAATATGCCTTATTTTTTTTTAAAGATTTTATTTATTTATTTTGACAGAGAGAGACACAGCAAGAGAGGGAACATAAGCAGAGGGAGTGGGAGAGGGAGAAGCAGGCTCCCCGCTGGTTTGATCCCAGGACCCTTACCCAGGCGCCCCAAAATATGCTTTATTTTATGCTTAGTAAAACTCAGGTCACATTTAAAAACCATAAGAAATATTTGTTGAACTGCATGTTGAAAAACAGCTGTTTTCCACTTAAGTTTAGCACTTTATTCTCGCTCTTCCCCCCAAATCTCCTTGTGAAACACGAATGTCAGAATTCTGCCTATCTTCTATAACTTATACTTAACACGGCAAGGTGAATAATATTTATTAATTTTACACATGGGGAAGAGGTCACATTGGAAAAAGAGCGAAGACTTGGTCTGGTAGTAAAATGAACCAGGCTGTCCTCCGCGGGGAGGGAGCTGGTGGTGCAGAGGAAGGCAGAGGACAGACTTTCACACCAGGGAGCCCAGGAGCCTGAGGAGGAATCTCCATAATATTTGCCTTTGAAAGTGAGTGGCACCTAATCTCTTGAGTCCTTGAAACCAGCGGGACTTAAATGCTAGAATTTAAAACATCAGCTGGCTGAGCTCTGAGAGAGCCTGAATGGCATTAGGAAGCAGAGTCCCCACCTTTAAAGAGACAGCATGATCAACAGCCCACACAAATACAGCATAGAACTAGCAAGTTTGAAAAACAGCCAAGGGCAGACAGGAGGGAGAGTGATTTGCTTATCTCCGAGCAATGGCCTGGAGAGACAGGGATCAGGGGGACAACCCTTCCAGGAACCAGGAAGCTGGCCGGGGTCACTTCCCTGCCCTGCTCCCTAGCATAAACAATGGCCACCTGCAGGAACCAGCACAAAGCCCACACTTCTTACTAACTTGTCTGCATCACACCCTGCCTGCCCCCAACCAAGCACTTTGGCAGATCCACCCTTTTTAGTCACACTTCCCTCAGTCCCAGAGCTCCGGGCCCTTCCCCCAGAAGACCAACAAAAACCCTGCCAACAGCCCACCTCCTGCCCTGCACATTTTGCTAGATCTCAGCTCTGGCCTCAGGAGCAGGTCTCATTTTGCAAGCAGACCAGTGCACACCTTGCTGCCCACAATAGTCAAAGAGGGGCCTCTGCAGACAACTGGACTGAGCCCACGCAACACCCGTAGAAGACGCTCCCTGAAGTGGCCGAGCCCGGGGCAACAGGGGACACGGCACTGTGGAGCACTCCAGGACTGCTTCTTCATAAGGCTATTATCGTT
This sequence comes from Zalophus californianus, assembly GCF_009762305.2. Taxonomy (NCBI): domain Eukaryota; kingdom Metazoa; phylum Chordata; class Mammalia; order Carnivora; family Otariidae; genus Zalophus; species Zalophus californianus. Next base: position 23,726,557 of record NC_045606.1, on the reverse strand, counting down.
AAGAGCAAGAGAAGTGGCTGACCTTCCTAACACAGAAACAGACACAGGAAGTCAGACACAATGAGGAGACAGAGCAACATCTTCCAAATGAGAGAAGAGGACCAAACCACAGCCAGAGACCAAAGCAAAATGGATGTAAGAAATACGCCTGATAGAGAGTTTAAAGTAATGATCAAAAGACACACACTAGACTGGAGAAAAGAGTGGAGTACATCAGTGAGACTCTTAGCACAGAGATAAAAAAAAAGAACCAATCAGAGATCCAGAACCCAATAAATGAAACTAAAAATACACTTGATGGAATAAATAGCAGGCAAGATGAAGCAAAGGAGTGAACTAACAACCTGGAAGACAGAGTAATGGTAAGTAACCAAGTTGAGCAAAGGACAAGCATGAAAATGCTTAATAACCGCAAGAGAAAGAAAAACGGCTATATACAAGGGAAATCCCATAAGGCTATTAGCGGATTTTTCAGCAGAAACTTTGCAGGCCAGAAGAGTGGCCTGACATATTCAAAGTGCTAAAAGGAAAAACATCTGCAACCAGAATATTCTATCCAGGAAGGCTATCATTCAGAATAGAAGGAGAGAGAAAGAGTTTCTCAAACAAAAACTAAAGGAGGTCATGACCACTAAACCAGCCCTACAAGAAATATTAAAGGGGACTCTCTGAGTGGAAAAGAAGACCGTGAGAGTATGAAAGTAAAAAAACAAAACAAAACAAAACACCAAAAACAAACAAACAAAAAAACACAAAAGCGGTAAAAATAAATATTTCTGTAAAAATCATCCAAGAGATTCATAAAATAAAAGGAGGTGAAATATGACACCATACACCTAAAACAGTGAAGAGAGGAGTAAAGAATGGGTTTAAACTTAAGTGACCATCAACTCAATATAGACTGCTACGTGCAGATGATGTTATATACAAAGCTAATGGTAACCACAAATCAAAAACCAGTAATAGATATGCAAAGACTAAAGAGAAAGGAATCCAGCTGTATCACTAAAGAAAAGCCAGCAAACCATGAGAGAAAGCGAGAGAAGGATCAGAGAAAATCCATAGAAACAACCAGGAAACAAGTAACAAAATGGCAATAAATACATATCTATCAAATTATTTTGAATGTAAATGGACTAAATGCTCCAATCAAAAGAAAAAGGATGACAGAATGGATTAAAAAAACAAGACCCACTTATATGCTGCCTATAAGACACTCATTTCAGACACTCATTTCATACCTGCAGGGTGAAAGTGAGAGGTTGGAGAAACATCTATCATGCAAATGGATGCCAAAAGAAAGCCAGGGAAACAATACTTATATCAGACAAATTGACTTTAAAAAAAGTCTGTAACAAGAGATAAAGAAGAGCACTATATAATTATAAAGGGGACAATCCAACCAGAGGATATAACAATTGTAAATATTTATGCACCCAACATGGGAGCACCCGAATACGTAAAAGAGTTAATAACAAACATAAAAGAACTAATCGATAGTAATACAATAATAGTAGGGGACTTTAACACCCCACTTACATCAATGGACAGATCATTCAAACAGGAAATCAACGAGGAAATTGTGGCTTTGAATGACACATTGGACCAGATGGTTTTAACAGACATATTCAGAAAATTCCATCCTAAAACAGCAAAATATATATTCTTTCCAAGTGCACATGGAACATTCTCCAGAATAGATCACATAGTGGGCCACCAAACAAGTCTCAACAAATTCAAAAAAATCAAAGCCATACCATTTGTCTTTTCTGACCACAATACTATGAAACTAGAATCAACCACAAGAAAAAATCTGGAAAGAGCACAAATACATGGAGGTTACAAAACATGCTATTAGACAATGAATTGGTCAATGAAGAAATCAAAGAAGAAATAAAAAATTACATGAAAACAAATGAAAATGAAAGCACAATGATCCAAAATCTTTCGATGCAGCAAAAGCAGTTCTAAGAGGGAAGTTTACAGCAATATAGGCCTACCTCAAGAAGCAAGAAAAATCTCAAACAACCTAACCTTACACCTAAAGGAGTTAGAAAAAGAACAATAAACAAAACCCAAACCCAGCAGAAGGAAGGAAATAATATAAGAGCAGAAATAAATGATATAGAAACTGAAACAGAACAGATCAATAAAATTGATAAACCTCTAGGAAGACTCATTATAAAAAAAAGACCAAGGACCTAAATAAACAAACTTACTAATGAAAGAGAAGTAACAACCAACATCACAGAAATACACACAATTATAAGAGAATATTATGAAAACCTATATGCTAACAAATTATGCAACATAGAAGAAATGGATAAATTCCTAAAAACACATAATCTATCAAACCTAAAGCAGGAAGAAATAGAGAATTCAAACAGACCAATTACCAGCAATGAAATTAAATCAGTAATGAAAAAAGCTCCCAAAAAACAAAAGTCCAGGACGAGACAGCTTAACAGGTGAATTCTACCAAATATTTAAAGAAGAATTAATACCCATTCTTCCCAAACTATTCCAAAAAATACAAGAGGAAGGAAAACTTCCAAGTTCATTATATGAGGGCAATATTACCCTCACACCAAAACCAGATAAAGATACCACAAAGAAAGGGAAATACAGGCCAACATCTCTCATGAATATAGATGTAAAAATCCTCAACAAAATACTAGCAAACTGAATCCAAAATATAATAAAAAATCATACACCATGATTGAGTGGGATTTATTCTTGGGATGCAAGGGTGGTTCAATATTTGCAGAGCAATCAACATGATACATCACATCAAGATGAGAAAGGATAAAAACCGTATGATCATTTCAATAGATGTAGAAAAAGCATTTGAGAAAATACAACATCCATCATGATAAAAAAAAAAAACCCTCAACAAAGTAGATTTAGAGGGAACATACCTCAACATAGTAAAGTCCTTGTATGAAAAACTCACAGCCAACATCATACTGAGAGCTTTTCCCCTAAGGTCAGGAACAAGACAGGGGTGCTGTATTTCTATACACTAATAATGAAGCAGGGGAAAGTGAATTTAAGAAATCAATCCCATTTACAATTGCACCAAAAACAGTAAAATAGCTAGGAAAAAACTTAAGCAAAGAGGTGAAAGACCTATACTCTGAAAACTATAAAACCCTGATGAAAGAAATTGAAGACGATACAAAGAAATGGAAAGACATTCTATGCTCATGGGTTGGAAAAACAAATATTGTTAAAGTGTCTTACTACCCAAAAAAATCTACAGATTCAATGCAATCCCTATCACAGTACCAACAGCATTTTTTCATAGAACTAGTACAAACAACCCTAAAATTTGTTTGGAACCACAAAAGATCCCAAATAGCCAAAGCAATCTTGAAAAACAAAACTGGAGGTATTATAATTCTAGATTTCAAGTTACATTACAAAGCAGTAGTAATTAAAACAGTGTGGTACCAGTATAAAAATAGACACATAGATCAATAGAGTAGAACAGAAAACCCAGAATTAAGCCCACAACTATATGGTCAATTAATCTTCTGACAAAGGAAGAATGAATATACAATGGGAAAAAGTCTCATTAACAAATAATATTGGGAAAACTGGACAGCTACATGCAAAAGAATGAAGCTGGACCACTTTCTTAATCATAAATAAAAATAAATTCAAAATGGATTGCGACCTAAGAGTGAGATCTGAAAACATAAAAATTCTTGAAGAGAGCACAAGCAGTATTCTCTGACATAGACTGTAGCAGCATTTCCCTGAGGCAAGGGAAATAAAAACAAAAATGAACTACTGGGACTACATCAAAATAAAAAGTTTCTGCACAGTGAAGAAAACCATCAACAAAACTAAAAGGCAACCTACTGAATGGGAGAAGATACTTGCAAATGACATATCCGATAAAGGGTTAGTATCTAAAACATACAAAGAACTGGTACAAGTCAATATCCAAAAAACAAAAAATCCAATTAAAAATGGGCAGAAGACATAGACAGACATTTCTCCAAAGAAGACATCCAGATGGCCAACAGACACACGAAAAGATGCTCATCATCACTTATCATCAGGGCGATGCGAATCAAAACTACAATGAGCTATCACCTCATACCTGTCAGAACGGCTAAAATCAAAAACATAAGAAACAGCAAGTGTTGGTGAGGATGTGGAAGAAGAGAAACCCTCTTGCCCTGTTCGTAGGAATGCAAATTGGTGCAGCCACTGTGGAAAATCATACGGCAGTTTCTCAAAAAACTAAAAATAGAACTACCCTATGATCCAGGAATTCCACTACTAGGTATTTACCCCAAAACTACAAAAACACTAACTGAAAGGGATACATGCACCTGTATGTTTATTGCAGCATTATTTACAATGACCAAGATATGGAAGCAGCCATGGATAGTGTCCATGGATAGATGAGTAGAAAAAGAAGATCTGGTGTGTGTATAACACACACACACACACACACACGCACACACACACACACACACACAAATGGAATATTAGCCACAAAAAAGAATGAAATCTTGCCATTTGTAAGAACATGGATGGAGCTACAGAGTATAATGCTAAGCAAACTGAGTCAGAGAAATATAAATACCATATGAATCATTCATATTTGGAATTTGAGAAACAAAACAAATGAGGAAAAATAAAAGAGAGAGAGAGAGAGAGAGAGGCAAACCAAGAAACAGACTCAACTATAGAGAACAAACGGATGGTCACCAGAGGGGAGGATGGAGGGATGGGGGAAACAGGGGTTGGGAATCAAGGTGGGCAGTGTCATGATGAAAACAAAAATAAAGAGAGGGTTAATAGGCTCTGAACAAGGACCAAAGGAAGTATTTGCCAAGTAAACTGTATGACCTTTGAGGACCTTAAAACTCTCAACATCTTGAAAAATAGAATAAAATAAATGTGTAGATAGCAACAACAACAGAACAACAATCAAGAATAAAGAGATGAAAATAATAGGAAAAATGATCGGACCCAGAGGATGAGACAGGCATAAAACAGGAACTACAGAAATGAAGGACAGTGTGGGCAATGAGGCAGCTTCCACCTAAAACACACACAAAGGAAGACTTCGGAGTTGGAGAAAGATTTGAGTATTTAGGGGCGCCTCGGTGGCTCAGTTGGTTAAGCGACTGCCTTCGGCTCAGGTCATGATCCTGGAGTCCCGGGATCGAGTCCCACATCGGGCTTCCTCTCAGCAGGGAGTCTGCTTCTCCCTCTGACCCTCTTTCCCTCTTGTGCTATCTCTCATTCTCTCTCTCTCTCTCTCAAATAAATAAATAAAATCTTAAAAAAAAAAGATTTGAGTATTTAGATTTATGGGATTAGGAGAACCCAAATAATAAAGTTAACAAAAAGCCAAAACTTGATATACTCGGGGAAGTTTTAGAATCTCAAAGGTGAATTTACAATCCCACAATATGCACATGGGGTGACAGTGGTTATCTACAAATGACAAAACAAAACTAGAAATTGCTCTACAGCAATAAATACTAAAAATTAATGGAGCAAAACCTTCATCGTTTGGAGAGGATGCTATTTTGATACAAGGTATGTCTAGCTAGGTGGATAGTTCTCTGCTCTTTATGTTTGCTTACTTTTGACTTCTTGACCCATTAATACCTGTTACTATGTTCTTATATTTTCAAGAATCCTTGTTCAGTATATAGGCCTGTGTCCAATACCTAGTATTTTCATTAGCAGAAATATTGAGCTATAGTTTCCTTTTAATTAAATTCAGCTATTTAAATGTACCTTTGTTGAGTTTTGGTGAAAGAAAGCCTTCTGATGCTACTGAGGGGCACTCTCACTTGATGTTGGTGTTTTGCATTCCCGCATCTCATGGCAGAGAAAGTGTGGACAATGTTGGAAGCATATATCAGAGGTTAGGAAGAGTTTTCAGTTGTCTCATTTCTACTTCCTCGTCCCCAGCGAAATAAGCCCAAAGGAGCTGCAACATATTCAGGAGCACAGCCACTTCGAATGGGCTTATGGTGCCTGAGTGCGGCAAATAACACACCCAGCAAAACATAATGCACACATATGCAGGCAAAGTGGGTTTGTGTGTGGATTGTGTGTGTGTGTGAGAGAGAGTGAGAGAAACATTTTACCGATTATCTTACTGAAATGTGTCTGTTACAGATTGAATTTGGAATGTGCATTGCAATTGTATATGTAATACTCTTAAATTATAACTCTGTACCAGGGATCTTGGCAGTTGAACGCTTTGCCATTGTTAAGAAAAGTGATTACAAGCTTGTGATTTATAGTATTTTGAATGAATTAAATTTTCTAAGCTCAGAATACCTTGATTGTAACCTTGCAAGACCCTAAGCAGAGGACTCCTGACCTGTATAAACTGGGTAATAATACACGAATGCTGTTTTAAGCTATGAAGTTTGTGTTAATTTATTACTAAGCAAAAAGAACACAGTAGGCAGCCTACGTTTGTTCCTGTGTTAGTGGAAATGCCCCTAGAGTTCCCCTATTAAGAAGAATGATGGATTAAGACTGATCTATCAAATAGAATGTATGACATAGAAGACAAATTAAATTTTTGAAAACTGAAATGAAAATAAAATGAAAAACAAAAAACAAAAGGAAAAATAAAACCCCAAGCTATAGTGTTAAATAAAGATAGAGCTGCAGGACAGAGGGGGACCCTTTTACCGTATTTTGTCACTTCTGTGCTGTTTTTGACACGTCAGCTCTCTTTGAGAGCCTTTACTCATATGGAGTCTATGGATATCTATCTTATAATTTCACTGAAACTACAGTCTGTGGATTTATTTTTCTTTTTTGGCATGTTTTTCAGGTGAAGGAGAAATATATTGGACTTATTACAGATATATGCTAATAGGACATTCTGACATCTTTTGGATACCTCCCTTTTGTTTACCTTGAAAGGTCACGAAGTGTTGTCTCCTTTAGAATTTCAAGCTTTAGCTATTTTTTTTTCTCTAAAGTTTTGGAGCTCAGAATCTACTCCATATAAAACAATTTTCTAAAAGAATGAAACTGCTTAAAAGTGGGTTAAGGATTAGTATTCTTAAAAATTTTGAGTAGTGTGTAGATGGAGGCTAATTACATATTTTTGCTACTTATATAAAACCTAATTAAAAATCAAAGAAATTGAAAACCGTAGGATGGGCGCCTGGGTGGCTCAGTTGGTTAAGCGAGGGCCTTCGGCTCAGGTCATGATCCTGGAGTCCCGGGATCGAGTCCCGCATTGGGCTCCCTGCTCGGCGGGGAGTCTGCTTCTCCCTCTGACCCTCTTCCCTCTCATGCTGTCTCTCATTCTCTCTTTCTCAAATAAATAAATAAAATCTTTAAAAGAAAAAATGAAAAGAAAACCATGGGATGATGCTGCCATGTTGAGACAGTGCCTTTTTCCCTAGGTGAAAATGGTTAATAGGAACTGGAATAATTAATGATCAGGAATTGTTTTTTTAATGATCGAAAAGATTTTAAAATCAGTTACAACATTAAAAAAGACTTATTCTAGATGACATCTAAAGTCCTTTCAGCTTCAGCATTTTGTTATATAAAAAACATTTTAAATTTAAATTTAGCTGATTTCAGAATAGATAGTTCAAGACAAGGTTTTTAAACTTCTTGTGTTGTTTTCAAGTTTATTGCAAAGATTGCTTTTTCTTGAGAATAGGAGCTACAGGAAGTGTCATTTGAATGAGGGCAAATATACAAAATGATACAGAATTAGAATCCAGTGAACATCTTTATTTCAATTAAGTGACAGAGAACTGATTTCAGGCCTTGCTTGATATTTGACATAACAAATGCTACTTTGCCACCTAGTGGTTGATTCTGGTACTTCCTTTAGAATTTTTTTTTTTTTTTTAATACCACAAGATATTTACGATATTCATATTTAGGATGAAATGATTCTGGGAATCACTCAGTTCATATTTTTGTATTGTATCTCGGTAAGCACATAATACTGAAAATATTTTTATTGAACATCAAACTGGTGCAATTTAAACTGCTTAGCTTAAATGTTCCTTTGAAAAAATGTCTCTTGCTGCTGTCCTTATTTGAAGGAGTAAAATAATCAAAACTATTATATTATCTTAAAAAATAACTTCTAGAGGGCACCTGGGTGGCTCAGTCGGTTAAGCGTCTGCCTTTGGCTCAGGTCATAATTCCAGAGTCCTGGGATCGAGTCTCATGTCGAGCTTCCTGCTCAGTCAGGAGCCTTCTTCTCCCTCTGCCTGCCGCTTCCCCTGCTTGTGCATGCTCTCTCTGTCAAATAAATAAAATCTAAAAAAAAAAAAATAACTTCTAGAGAGTGGTAGGTAACATCCTATCTCCCATGGAGATACAGAAATAAACATGTGTTAATTTTCTTTAACCTAATGATGAAACTGGTAATGTCTAACCACTAGTTCAAAGGAAAAGTAGAAAAACAGACACATTTATTGTTAAATTATTGTGCAAATGCAGGTAAAACTAGCTCCTTCTGGAGTGGAGAAAGGAAGTCATTAGATCCCTTTCCAGACAGGCAGGATGTGCATGTCTATAGACAATAACCATTTTCCACGATTATCCGCTATCTACACTTTACAGAGCTGCAAAATAGCTTCTAGAGAATCAGATCAGATGTGAGCTATAGACATGCATGTTTTCCACTGAAAAAGCAAATTCTCCTTAGACATTATATAAGTTCTGTCTGTTTTATAGATATCCCCATGTACCAGACTATAGCATCTGTATTGTTTCAAATATAGTTTCACCATTTGAAACTACAATCAGCAACTGGGCACATATAACAAGTCATGCCCAATTTCTATTTCTATTGCTTGGTGGACATGAAGTCTATAACCACTTATCTTCTCCCCTCAGGTGTTTCTGCTGCAGGCTATGGGAATCACTGGTCTAATATTTAGCTAAGGTTGAGAACCATGGGCTCTAGGGCAGGGGTTTTACAACGTTGTGATGCATTAGAACCACCTGGAGAAATTTTAACAAATGCTCATGTCTGGGGCCCACTTCAACTTAAAATCTCTGGATATAGAATCTAGCTAGACATTGATACTAAGAACAAACAAACAAACAAACAAAACAATCTTCCAGGTCGTTTTAATGTGTATCTGGTTTTGAGAAACATCCCTCTGATGGCCATTGGAGGATTTAGCTGTGGTGCCTTAGAGACTCTAGTCCATGAGTATGCCCTGGATGTGGAGAATACAGTATAAACAGAGGATAGTTCACTCTCATTAGCAAAATCACCATTGTTGTCTGATGTGGCTTGATGTTTTAGATATTCAATTCATCAGAATCCATATTCCTCAAGGAACTTCTGTTTATCATTTGCTTTCTCATGTACTATGCCTATGGTTAAGAAAACACTTTGATCACATTGCACAAAAACACATCTGGTCCTCTTTGGGAACATTTCCAGCTTGGATTCATAAATTGGCTTGGGTTCTTTTACGTAAATCTAATAAACTTGATTAATATGAATGTGCTTAGAGGTGGAGTCCAAAAGGCTTTAGTTCTCTGGGGGTGACATCCCTACATGACCCTGTACATGAATATATTGTTTTTTACCCCAACCTTGTTGTGGCTTATGACGATTAAGAAACAAAATGTTTCCAAACACACAGATGGTCCTTGTATTTTGACTAGTGCTTCATAAATGGCAATTATTACTATTTTGACTGTTCCCTTTCTACAAACACTACCTTACATCAGAGGACTCCTCCCAGTTCAAGTGTTTCCAGACATCTCACTCTTAAAATCCTGATTTAAGCTCTGTAGGTGATTTCAATGTTTAGCCAGAAGGCAAAGTCCTGCTTTAGACCCAAGGTTCTCTGCCTGCATAGGAAACAGCAGGGGGGGTTGCTCATGAAAACTCATGAATTCACAAATTGCTGAATTTGCCTTTTTAACCAGTTCCCAGGTAGAAATGGTAAGGCTGGTCCAGGAACACTTTGAGAATACGATCTAAACAATGCTGGGATCAGCTTTTGAAACCGATGCTTCACAATTAAAGTTTTACTTTTAATCTATTTAAAACAAGGCTAAATTATTGTTGCCTTATGTTTAGGGTAGTTAGGGTAAACTGTAACCTAGGGCCTGTGTCTTTTAGTAATAGACTTTCTAACTGCCTGCTTCTAAGCGGCATGTAGCCTAGCAGTCTTTCTTGAAATAAGGCCCGCTTCCGTGCAGTTCAAACCCGTGGAGACCGTGGACCATACCGCTGGGCCTGCTCTAGTGTCTGATAGGTGACCTTTGGATGTCAAGGGGCCTGAAATCTCCACCCACGGTTGTGTCAAAGCCCCATCTTTTGAACATGTGATGTAAAGCATGATGATCTATTGTGCCTGAATAGACCAATGGCTGCGTCATCGTTACCTCTTTGTGGCCCATGATCCGTCACATTTGCCCATGCTCCCCCTGCCAAAGAACCCCCCCCCCCAGTCCCTGTTCTTTTCTTTTTTTTCCCCTTCTTCCCCGCCCCTCCCCCGGGAAGAGGATTTGAGACTTTTCTCCCATCTCCTCATTTAGCTGCCTTGTGAATTAAACTTCTTTGCTGCAAGCCTGGCGTCAGTGTTTGGCCTTGCTGTGCATCAGGAACATAGGCCCTCATTCCATTATAATTTGCCTACGTTTTCCTTTTTTTTTTTTTTTAAGATTTATTTATTTATTTATTTTAGACAGAGAGAGAGAGAGAGAGAGAGAGAGAGAGAGAGAGAGAGCGCGCGCAAGTGAGCAGGGGAGGAGGGGCAGAGGGAGAGGGAAAACGAAAGGGAGAGAATCTCAAGTAGACTCCCAGCCAAGCACAAACCCAATGAGGGGCTCAATCTCACTAAACCATGATCTGAGCAGAAATAAAAAATCTGATGATCAACCAAATGAGCCACCCAGACGCCCCCTAAGTTTTCCTTTATGATATGTCTTTATACTTCTGAAAGTTTAAACTAAAACCACTTTAAAACCACTTCTAAAAATTTGTGGTAAAATAACATAATTTACAAGATTTTTGTGATTCCTTACAAAGAAAAAATTGTATAGGTGTATGTATTCTGTGTTGTGTATTCTTTACACAAAGGGATTCTATTCTTATAAATTTCTGATGCTATTTTTCAAGTAGTAAAAGCTACTTAATTGACAACACAAGACAGAGTACATCTTTTCAAGATTGTTTTGTGCCATAGGAAAAGTAAACCTGGGATTACAAATTTGCAGCAAATGAGCTACAGTGGATAAATTTTATGGCAAAGTATTGCAGCCACAGCTTTTAGGAGACTTAATAAAAATGATAATTCATGTAAATGCTTGTTATACTACACAGGTTATGGCCAAATTACATTATTGATATTTAAAATTGTTTTTCTAGTGTTAGGGTTATACCATTGTGTAGATGGCTCTTAAAAAGTTAATAGTTACCGGGGTGCCTCGGTGGCTCAGTCGGTTAAGCGTCTGCCTTCAGCTCAGGTCATGATCCCAGGGTCCTGGGATCGAGCCCCGCTTCGGGCTCCCTGCTCTGCGGGGCGCCTACTTCTCCCTCTGTCTGCCACTCCCCCTGCTTGTGCGCTTTCTCCCATCCCTGACAAATAAATAAATAAAATCTTTAAAAAAAAGTTAATAGTTACTTATTAAGAAAATATAGCTTAGTCCTGACTTGATTAACAAGCTATTTGTCTTTGAGCTAGTCATACAACCTCTCCAGGCTTTATTTTATTTGAAAAATGATCCAGGTTTTTCTTTCCAGTTATATAAGTAAATATATGTATACTCTTAAAATCCAGTGCATACACATATCAAAGAATATCTGTTTAAAATTATAAAATATGAAGAATGTTATGAACACCTGCATTCTACCATCCAGCTTACGAAATTTTTTTTTTACTATATTCTTTAAAATTTCCATGTGTCTCTATCTCTTTCTGCTCAGAGGAAGCATTACCATGAATTTAGGGATTATCATTCCCTTGATCATCTTCATAGGTTTTTCACATATGATCAACAATATGTTTATTTTAAATGCTTTGAACATTATATAGATGTTTATATCATATGTTTTCCCCTTGGTGTTGGGCAATTTCTTTACTGTAGCCTTGGGGAAGCAGGTTTATATACAGTTTATTGATTAACCTTGAGTACCCCGTTAGACTTCCTACCTCGGACAGTGTTCTGTTTCACTTCTTAGGTAAGTGAGATTAGAGCTCAATTTTTTTCTTTGGCTGATATTCTCAAGGTGAAAATGGTACGCTGTTTATCTGTCTCTGATTTCCTACTTAGGTTTTGGTCTTGATTATCCCGTATTTTCTTGTTAATTCCTCATTGCACTTAAAAATGTGTTTTCGGTGTTTTATCCATAAGTTTAGTAGTTCAGTAGTTTGGGCCAAAGCTTATATTAGACAATTGGGACAAAGTTAAATTAGTCTTGTTTCCTGACTTCTAGAATATTTGATCCTGACTATGAGAAGATAGTCATGTAAACAAACAAAGTATTTACTTATTGAAAAATACGTATTTACCTTCCATCTTCAGACACTAACTAGAATCAAAGCAAGCAAAAAGAAGTAACAATGATTAGAACATAAATTGATAGACAATAAAAAAATAGAGGGAAAAAAATCAACAAAACCAAAAGTTGATTCTTTGAAAAAAAGTAACAAAACCAATATGCCTTTAGCGAAACTGGCCAAGGAAAAAAAGGTAGAAGACTCCAATTACTGGAAACAGGAATAAAAGAGGAGGTCGACTGCCTTCAAAAACGGTCTGACAGTTCCTTAAAAGGTTAAACTTAGAGTTTATATGACCTAGCACTTCTACTCCTATATGTATACTCAAGAGAAATGAAAACAAGTATTCAAATACTTGCACATGAACATTTAGATCAGCACTATTCACAAGAGCCCCCAAGTGGCAACAAGCTAAATGTCCATCACTTGATTCATGGGAAAAAAATATGGTATATCCGTACAATGAAATATTCAGCAATTAAAAAAATGAAGTGCTGATACGTACAACACAGATGAACCTTGAAAGCATTATGCTAAGTGAAAGTCTGCCACAAAACCACATATTTTAAAATTCCATTTGTATTGAAATGTCCAGAATAGGCAAATCTACGAAGATCTAAAAGTAGATTAGTGATTATCTAGGACTGGGTTGGGAAATTGTGGGAAATGGTGGGGTGACTGCAAAAGGATATAAGGTTTCTTTTTGGTGTGACCAAAATATTTTAAAATTCACTGTAGGGATGGTTGAACAACATTGTGGATATAGTAAACACCATTGAATAGTATACTTTAAAAGGGTGAATTGTATGGTATGTGAAATATCTATGAATAAAGTTGCAAATGAATGGAAATTACCAAAGCTCAATTTCAAGTGAGATATTTGTAGCTATTTAACATGCAATCTCAGCAGACAAATCGACTTGATCCATACCTATCAGATTAAATGACAAATTTTAAAGAAACATAAGGGGATGCTATGTGAATCATAGATGCTTTAGGGAATAATATTGGAACTTATTTCAAAACTCCACTTTGTTGTTATTAGTTGTGATAATTCAGATAAGTTACTTAATATCTTTGAAATCTACTTTCCTAATTTGTAAAATAAAAAATGATTTTTTTGGTGAACATTTAATATATCAAATCATAGAAAGACCTTAGCCTATTGGCAGGGAGGTAGCTTAACAACTGTAATTATTGATTTCCTTGCCTTACTTATAAAGTTATTATAGACTCTCTTATAGTGAATACAGAGGTAGGAAAAAACATCTTGGGTGTATTTCCTAGCATACTTATACAAAAATACAGCTTGCTGGGAATTCACATCTCTTAAGTCATACTTGATTACATAGAAAACACGAACAAAACATTTGCAAGTACAAAGGAAAGATGTATCTAAATATTTACTTTCTCCTCATTGGCCCATCCTTCTGTATATGTTTTTCCTTTTGAACCTTGCTCTCAAACAGAATCAGAGAACATTAAGGGCAGCCAGCTATTTTCCATCCTAGCAACCACCTTCCCTAGCTCTTATTTGCTATTTGAACCTATTATCCTGCCCCTGTGATGTGCCTATTTCCCTGGGAGCCCTTCGGATACCTTTGCCCCGTGTGTTAGCAGCAGTGAAGCAAAGAAAACAAGGTGGCCTTAATGGTTGACTTAATGTTGTGTTAAATGTTCACTTCTGCCGAACTGAACACAGGCTTTGGTGGGAGTGTCTAGTTTTATTGGAGCACTTTCAACCAACTTGCATAGGGTAGTATATTTTGAAGAAATCTGTGTTGTGAGTGGAGTATGAAGAAAACAGCTCGAAGGGTGGTATAAGGTGATCACAGTCAATAAGTCTAGAATGCTCATTTCCCCTGCCTCCAAGCGTTTTTTTTTTTAAATGTAAGCACGTGTCAGGTATTTTTGCCTTGAAGTTATTTTCTTCCCCTGAATTAAGAGTTCTAGAGAGAAAAAAAAAAGATAGCTAGAAATACTGGATATCTTATTTTGCTCATCTTTGCTTCTCCACAGGAAAATAATCCAGTAATTGTAAATATTTATTTTCAGCTATTTTAAAACACTTAAGAAGAAAGCTATGTTAATTTAGCATTCATGAAATGTTTTTGAATATGTGACGTTCAAAACAAAATTTAAAATACAAGAGTCTTAGTGTGTGAAGTATATTTCAACTGGTCCATTGTTTAATGAGAATAATATTTGTTGAAAGACGAATAAGCAAGTCATAATTTTATTAGCTAAGCACCCCATCTTTGTAAATAGACTGATATATTAGTGAAATGATAAATTTTGGACTTATCTGTAATATTTGAGCAATGAGAAAAACAACATGAAAAATATAAGCTTGCTGAAGGTTATTAACAATGACCTTGGTGTAATTACACAGTGTGACTGAAAAATGATGATTTAAGACAAAAAACAACTTTGCCATATTTTTGCTCATATCCTTACAACAAACGTCAATAATTAAAGTCAATGTTTTCCTGTACAATTATAAAGCGAGAATTGTAAATTAAAAAAACGTGATTATATGTATATCTGATACACTATTTTCACTCGAAAAACTCTAATCATTCATTAAAATCTTGTTATGGCTTTTATGCTAATTGTAATAGCAGTGAGAGAACTGAAATTTTTATAACATTACCGTGAGCTAAAGAAATTGAATCTACTATGAAACATAAGTTTAAAAATTATACCTCAAAGATTCTAAAAATATAAAAGTATGATGATAAATACTCTTATTCAGGTATACGGTCAGAGGATTGGTGTTTTATACAGAGATCTTCATGAATAATCACTCCCTCCTTCCTCAGAGGCAGGTGGGATCTTCCTCACTTTCCAGGAAAAGTTTCTGAGGTTTGTGAAAGTTCCCAGAAAGATTCTGGGGGTCCTGGAAAATTTCTTGGTTATTAAAGTTCCCAGAAAGAGTCTGGGGTTGTTATACTGGGAGTCCACAGTGGGTGGCAGCCCTTTTGGGACTCACAAAGCCTTGAAGTAAGTACACAGCATAAACCACTGGGGGACTTGGGAAAATAAAGGACAAGAAACCTGGACTGTTTTGACCATCAAAATAAAAATTTAGGCACAAGTCAGACTATTAAAAGCCATCAAGAGATCTGTCACTATAGAGGCACCTGGGTGGTTCAGTCGGTTAAGCATCTGCCTTTGGCTCAGGTCACGATCCCAGGGTCCTGGGATGGAGCCCCATGTCGGGCTCTCTGCTCAGCGGGGAGTCTGTTTCTCCCTTTCCCTCTGCCTGCCACACCCACTGCTTGTGCTCTCTGTCAAATAAATAAAATCTTAAACAACAAAAAAGAGAGGTCTGTCACTATTAAAGAAATCTCATGAAAGGAATAATAGACTCTTGCTAATGGTTAATCTCTGAAGCCAAAGCTACAAGATTGATGGGCATGGGCCAAACACCACAAAGCTGTCAGAGCACTAGCCACCTAACTCGAAGGTTCTCTTGCGAGGATAAGTTGGTCACAGAATGGCTTAGATTGACACGAGGTCACTCACACATCAGGAAAATTTCCATGCACCAAGTTATACTGTAAAACATCACAAGGTCCCCAATCCAGTAGCACATCCCTCTAGGTATTAATTTAACTCTGAGAGAGTTAGCTAAAGAAATGAGATCCTTATACTTCGAAAAACTGAGTGCTCCACCTTCTGACTCATCTATTTTATGTCTAAAAACTGTAATGACAGAAGCTATAGATGACTGCAGAACTGGCAAAATCCTTCAAAGACAACCTGGAATTATAAGGGCCATTACGGGGAATGTTCCAGTTAAACAAGATCGTTCACTTAAAAAGGGCACTTGAAAGCAGGGGTTCCCAAGTCAACAAACAGGATGGGATGCCTATTTTAACTGGCATGCAGAAGCCTCCAAAAGTCTTCAAAATTCCAAAATGGCTCCACTGAAAGACTCATCACAAAAGGCTAATAAAAAATTAAAGACACAAGAGGCACCTAAAACAAAAGACTATAAAACTCATGGGACTCTCACTACTCCTCTCTATCCTCTTTTACTTGAGGACTCACTGTCTACTCTCCTCCAGCTGCATTGCCCTTCCACTCTGCAGAGCCTGCAAGACCATAAACCAAAGACCGTCAACCCAATGGACTCACAACAGCAATAGCTCCGAGGCCAGAAGAAACGAAGATAACGGGGCCTCCCGCATGACACCAACCTAGGGGTCCTTTATCAAAATCCCGGCCCAGAAAGTGGTGTCTCATTTGTAATCAATAGTGGAAAAAAGATTGTCCTGGAAGGTTTTGTCAAATCCTTTCACATACTCACACTCAAAATGGTGCCAAATCTATACTCAGAGGAATGTCTCCATATGGGCCCCTCCAGTGTTGGTGGGACTCTGCGAAGTCCCCAGTTGTCTTCTACCACTTATTCCCATACAAAGACAAGGGGAAACTAAAATTAAAATTAACAGAAAACTTTGCCAAATTCTGGTAGATAACTAGGGCTATGCTCTCTACTTTAAATCCTAAGGAACCTGCAGATGGGAAAACTGGCTTCTTCCAACAAAGGGTGAGAATTCTTACTAGAGTCATCTCTCCTGGATCTCCTTCAGTCACTGGTGAAGAAAGGAAGTGGTAATCTGTATATCGGGACCCACATCACAAATATAAACCTGAAGTAAGTTTTGCACTTACCAAAAACACCTGTCAAGGAAATACAACATCTACCACTCACAATCCTCCAACTTAGCTTTAACTAGCTTGCTTACCTTACCCTACAAAATAGGACCTGCTAGCCTTATAAAGAAATTCCCCACCTCCTACCCTGTTTCTGTGTTGCCTCTTCTGACAGTCTATAAAACTCTGCCCTTGCCCAAAATCCCTCAGGAAGAACGCTCCACTGCGTGTGAGGCACAGAACTCTCTCAATCCATAGACTGTTTCTCCTTGAATAAAGGACATCAAACTCATTACTAAATTGTTTTATTTTTTCCATTGGACGCAAAGTAACATTTCATGTTGCCCCTTCCCAATCTACCCTCTTAGGAATTTGGTTTTGGGGGTGCCCATTGGTTATTGATCCTTCCTCTCCCAGGGATAGTTAATTGCCTTCTTGTCTCATTTGTGTCCTGAAAACTTGGCTTGGCTTTCTGAATGCCTGAGACACACAGGCTGCTGGTTCTTGCTTATGCGGGCAGCTCAACTGTCAGGTTGGGGGCCCCCCAAATAGGGTCAGACAGAAATGTGGATTGCGTTCCATTTGTAGCCAGGGTCCCACTCAAGAGTTGCCTGCTCTCAGGGGATGATCTTTCTTTCTTTGGGCTATCTTTGGGAGCGGCTCTGGATCTTGGGAGGATCGTAACTTTTGCAACCCTCTTTGGGGATGTCTCTTGAGTTCATGCGGTCATTCAATACTGCCAGGAATATTTACTATTTGTATCAGCTAAAACCTGAGAAGATACTTGAAAGGATTTTAAAAATTAGTAGGTTGAAGTATCCTTGACATACAATGTTATATGAAAGGATTTTTTAAAAGTAATTCTATGGTCAGAAGTTGGCTAAATTAGAAACTGATATTCAGAGTCTGACAAGAAGTTTTTAGGCCTTCTTCCCTAAACTAAATGAAACTATGTACCCATAGGGTAAGAAAAACATTCCAAAAACGAATAGCTCGAAATGTGGAACATAAGAATCGTCTGATTTTTATCTTAGTTGAAGATCTTCCTGATATACAGAAGCAAATTGAAGATAATATAAGTTGGGTGAATGGGTTGATGCCTTGAAATCACTCAGATTACGATCCAATTCTTTGAGGAATTAGAAATTGCCATCCTTTACAGGACTAGAAGTGTGGCCTTAGAAACAACTCGGTCTACTTATTTCCTCAATCCCCAATTCCCCTCTATTCATTTCAAAAGGCTTGGAGGTATTGTACAAACTCTGGCCTGAGGAAGCAAAGGTCCTTCTTGGAGGAACTTGCATTCTTTCTCTGTGCCTTTGAGATGTAAATATTCTTCATGGTCTTCTCTAGGACCTGAGGGCCATCTCTTTGAAACGCAAACTTCAGGGAGGTAATTCTTATCAGAAGGAAAAAAGACAAAGGCTATTTGGAAACCGGGCAAACAAAAAATCTTAAAAGTCTTATCATCTAAAATTGTAAAAGGTCTAGCCATCTGAGCAGGGAACCTTAACTTATTCCACCTGCCAGAAACACAATTTGGATCCAACTCTTCTTTTATAAACTAAGGAATTTTGTATTATTGTTCCTATCTCGTGGCTAAAATTTTAAAATTACAGCTATTAAGATCTCTTTGTATCTATCTGTATGTTTGAGAATATCTATTTAGGTACAGTATAAATGTGTGATTTTTTTCTACCTCCAGTGGTATTTGTAAAGAGCACAGCTCAGGTTCACATGATCTAGAAAGTCTTCAATAAATAAAATGTAGTTACAATTTGTTGATTTAACTAAAACAGAATGTCTTTTGAGTTATCAGCACTGCACACAATACTTTTATTCTACCTAGGTTTACTAAAAGTAAAATAAGCCTTTGTTGTTTCTGTTACACAATTTGTCAGCAAGAAAGATGATTAGCTGTTTAATGTCTCATGAAATATTCATGAAAAACCTAAACATAATTGTTAAAAAGAAATTAAAAAGATGTGAGTTTGTAAATAAACTTTTCAGCAATAATTATGCTTTACAGTGTGTCTACTTAAAAATAGTTTCCAAAACCTTTTAAGGTAACTTGAAATCTTAAAGCTATACTGGATATTCACTGAACATCTAGATCATTTCCAAGTAAGATAAAATACTGAAACATTAATTACTGAACATTGATCCACTTTTGGTTTCCATTTACAGAACTAAAGATATTTGGGTCTATTAGTAAACATATTTTGTGCCACACTGAAAAATTTACTGTGAGAAAAAGCATACCTGTAGAAATTATGAAATGTGTTTATAAGTTTGCCAGTCCATAATTGCTTACTTCTTAGTTTCCCCTGGAAATTAAGGATTCTAAGAGTTAAGAACTCTAATATGTGTATTTACAGCTGCTAGAAATAATAAAGGTGTAAAAAACAATTGTGTATGAAAAGTAGCTAAGGAAAGTAGATTGTGTTTTTTAGATAAGAAGAGATATAGTGGACATGTTTTCTTGTTGTTGTTTTTGTTTTTGTTAAGGGAAAAAAGAAAGTTGTTTTGTCTTAAAGTGAAATGACTATTCCAGAGTGACAAAGAAGTAAAAAACATAAGAGAAAATATGAAGAGATATAAAGAGTTGTAGGTTTGTGGAAAAGGAATCCTGGAAAATGAATTTCATGTGTGGTAAAGCTGGCTAAGATTGGAATGGATTTAAGTTTTGTTCTTTTTTTTTTTTAAATGAGCTTTAATATGGGGCGCCTGGTGGCTCAGATGGTTAAGCATCTGCCTTCGGTTCAGGTCATGATCCTGGGGTCCTGGGATCTAGCCCTGCATTGGGCTCCCTGCTTCTCCCTCTCCCTGCCACTCCCCACCCCCCCATTTGTGCCCTCTCTCTGTCAAATAAATAAATAAATTTTAAAAAGATTTTATATATTTGACAGAGAGAGACAGGGAGGGAGGGAACACAAGCAGGGGGAGTGGAAGAGGGAGAAGCAGGCTTCCTGCCCAGCAGGGGAGCCTGATGTGGGAGTCGATTCCAGGACCCTGGGATCATGACCTGAGCCGAAGGCAGATGCTTAACAACTGAGCCACCCAGGTGCCCCAATAAATAAAATCTTTTTAAAAAAATGAGATTTAATATAAAAAATATACTGTTCTTTGTTAACAGGGCAAAGAATATTGGACTGTTCTTAATAATAAATTGTGAACAAAGTTTTTTCTTTACCTTTTAAGTAATCTGCCTAGACAGCAAAGATTTTGTGTCTTACCAAAATAATTTCCTGTGCTTCATGCTTGTCTTTATTAGGTCTTTAATAACTTATGAAAGCCCAGTCTTCTCAATTTTAAAAGAGCTAAGTTTTTCACATTATGTCAACTTCTGTATTTGCCTTTAAAATCTCACATTGGCACCTTGGTTAAATAATTATTATTTCATAATTATTTGTGATCCCATTTAATCAAATGAGCAAAGCTTTTGATGTTTTGAACTCTTCCCCAAATTAAATTCCAAATGGATTCCTTTTGTCCTCAAAACCACATAGGTTGCCCAGAGGATCCCTGGAAAGTCTCAAAGGGTTTGTCTCTCACCTTATAAAAGAGAGATGTTAATCAGATTTGATATGTTAAATTATACAGGAAGCATGTCAGATAAGAGGTGATGTTTAAACCTTCTTAGGTTATATTTGTATTTGTTATTGATAAAAATGTTCCAGAAACTGTATAACCTTTCTAAAAATCTGATATCTTGGTATGTTATCAGTCATAATTCCAGTTCTTGTCCTAAAATGTTTTGTCACAAATAACCAAACTTTCTTACAATTTACATTATAACTAACTCTCATCAGATTTTTAACCACGGTCATTTTAAAGTCTTTTGTCATTTACGGTTATTGTTTCACTCTAAGGCTTTTGCAAAAGAGAGAGTCTGGGAAAGGACCTACCAAGTACACTTGACCACTGACACTGCTGTGAAATTACAAAGTATCAAAGAACCTTGAGTGCATATTTCACAACTGAAGAAGGCTCCACTTGACAGCTGATCCTGTGAAAATGCCGGAGACCTCAAAATCAAACTGATGAGAAAGAGAAGTAGCTGACATCAAGAGAGACTGTTTCTTCCCACGATGGCCGATCAAGAGGATCAAGAATGTTTCTTTCCATTCCTCCTTTTGTTGACCATTCTTTTCTTCTTTTTTACACTGTACTTTTCATCTCTGTGACTTACTTATGTTATAAATGGAAGTTTGTACCTCCTAATTCCCTTGATTTCACCCATCGCCCCACCCACCACCTCTCTGGCAACCAAGTTTGTTTTCCGTATAAGAGTCGGTTTTGTGGTTTTTGTTTTTTTTGTTTTTTTTTAGTTTTATTTATTTGACAGTGAGAGACACACAGTGAGAGAGGGAACACAAGCAGGGGGAGTGGGAGAGGGAGAAGCAGGCTTCCCGTGGAGCAGGGAGCCCGATGTGGGGCTCGATTCCAGGACCCTGGGATCATGACCTGAGCCAGAGGCAGACTCTTAACGACTGAGCCACCCAGGTGCCCCTTGTGTTTGTTTTTTAGATTCCACATATAAGTGAAATCATATGGTACTCCTCTTTCTCCGTCTGACTTATGTCACTTAGTATTATGCCCTCTCGGTCCATGCATGTTGCTGCAAAGGGGACGGTCTTGTCCTTTTTTATGGCTGAGTCATACTCTATTGTATATATCAGATCTTCTTTATCCATTCATCTTTCAATGGACACTTGGATTGCGTCTATATTTTGGCTATTTTAAATAATCCTACAATAAACACAGGGGTGCAAATATCTTTTTGAAAGAGCGTTTTCATTTTCTTTGGTTAAATACCTAGTAGGGGAATAACTGGATCATATGGTAATTCTGTTTTTAAGTTTTTGAGCACCCTCCATACTGTTTTCCAGTGGCTGCACTAAGTTACATTTCCACCAACAGTGTACAAGGGCAGCTTTATCTCCACATCCTCACCAACACTGGTTATTTCTTGCCTTTTTGATTCTAGCCAGTCTGACGTGTGTAAAGTAGTATCTCATTGCCGTTTTGATTTGCATTTGCCTGTTGGTTACTGATGTTGAGCTTTTTTGCATGTGTCTGTTGGCCACCTGTATGTCTTCTTTGGAAAAATGTCTATTCGGGTCCTCTGCCCATTTTTAAGTCAGATTGGGGTTTTGGTGTTGAGTTGTGTAAGTTCTTTATGCATTTTGGATTTTAACCCCTCCTCACGTGTATCATTTACAAATATCTCCGATTCACAAGGTGGATGGTTTCCTTTGCTGTGCAAAAGATTTTTATGTTGTGTCATCTCAACAGTTTATTTTTGCTTTTGCCCTTGCCTTAGAAGACATATCTAGGAAAAGATTGTTACAGCTGATGTCAAAGAAATTACTACCTATGTTTTCTTTTAGGAGTTTTATGGTTTCAATTCTCACATATAGGCCTTTGATCCATTTTGATTTCACTTTTGTGTAAAGAAAGTGGTTCAGTTTTCCCAACACCATTTACTGAAGAGACTTTTTCCCATTGCAGAGTCTTGACTCCTTTGTCATAAATTGACTATAGAAGTGTGGGCTTACTTCTGGGCTCTCCTGTTCTAGTGATATATGTTTATTTTTGTGCCATACTGTTTTGATTACTACAGCTTTGTAGTATATTTTGAAATCTGAGATTGTGATATCTTGAAACTTTTTTCTTCTTTCTCAAGATTACTTTGGCTCTTTGGGATCTTTAATGGTTCCATGCAAATTTTAGTAGTACTTGCTCTAGTTCTGTGAAAAATGCTATTAGTATTTTGATAGGGACTCATTAAATCTGCAGATTGCTCTTGGGTAGTATGAATATTTTTACAGTATTCTTCCAACCCACGAGCATGGAGTATCTTTTCATTTGTTTGTGTCATCTTCAATTTCTTTCCTAAATGTTTTATGGTTTTCAGAGTAAAAGTATTTCACCTCTTTGGTTAAGTTTATTCCTAGGTGTTTCCTTTTCTTAAATCTTTCACCATGAAGAGCTTTAGGACTCTTTTGTACATCTTTTCCCTTGGCCTGGCTCGAAAAGATAATGCCATTGTGCACATATCTCAGACCTTTGCAAAAGAGGGTAACCCAACCTACAACTGACTTGGATTTGTTATGATGCTGGTGTGTCCTGTAGTTCTTTCTACCCATCATAAACTTCTTCCTGATTTTTAATGCTTCAGTTTCTCTGGAACAAGCTTGCTGGAGAAACACTTCTGGGGAAAATATATAAAATATATATATTGTGTATAATACACACACACACACACACACAATATATATATAAAAAGGGGAATTGGCTTAAATACCTCCACACCTTCAGGATGATTTCTTACTGATTCTAGCTGGTTTGAGTAATGGCTAAAGAGTGCTCTCCAAACCACGGGCATTGTTTTGTTAATAATTATTATTGTTTCCCTGATACACTGAATTCTTTCAAAAGTTTTAAATGCATGTGGCAGCCACTGACCAGCTGACAGATGTCTCCCCTGACTATAACAATAAAGGACAACAGAAGAATGTAAGTGGCCCCAAGAATAGGAACCTGACATAATCTTTTTGAATAATACACCGAGACCCAAAGAAGTAATGGCAACAGAGAGTCACACTAAGACTGATTTTTTTTTTTTTAATCAAATTTCTTGAATAATCAAGAGGATAATCCAAAGAGGGAACTGTTGAAGTAACTTTCTAGGCCCAAGATGGAGTCACTCCTGCTTGGGGTGCCACGTTAACAAACCAAAGCTTAGATGACTTTGTTATTCCTGTAAACACTTTGCTTGATCAGAAAGATGGTATATTCAGCAGCCAATCTCCAAATACCAAGTCAACTCTGTACCTTCTCATCCCAAACAAGGTTGATTATGTGGCTCCAGCCAATCAGATGTTTTCTGTTTGTCTCTTCCTTGTTCTTTATTCTTTATCCTAGAAAAGTTTCTTGCCTCCCACCCCATTTTGCAGTTCTTGGAAAGGAGACTGTCCACTCCATGAAGTGTTAAAGTTTTCTTCTCACATAAATTGTCGTCTTCATTTTTTAACAAAGGTAACTTGTTTATATAAGACTAAAACTAAAATACGTATAACAAGTCATTGTAAACCTGTCTCAGAATCCTCACTTTGTGCAGCACTGCTTAGGACCACTCTCCAGATTTGTGTGATGTTCACAAAGGATGTAGCGGAGTCAGTGAATATTTAATTGAAGTAACTACATGCTAGCATTTTATATTAGCACACAATCT
Source organism: Zalophus californianus (assembly GCF_009762305.2). Classification (NCBI taxonomy): domain Eukaryota; kingdom Metazoa; phylum Chordata; class Mammalia; order Carnivora; family Otariidae; genus Zalophus; species Zalophus californianus. The sequence goes on along the minus strand of NC_045606.1, from coordinate 23,702,143 downwards.
GTCAAAATTTGCACTTTCTGGTCAAACAAATATTTTCCATAAGATTTTACCAAACAATTTCAGTTAGCCTTTACCTCAGAATTCATTGGTTTTGGAATAGTTATTCTGATATCATTATTTTTGATGAAGTAGCTGATTACACATGACTTGGGATGTATTCCAGTCTTCAATTTTTAATAGCATTATGAAGCTCTTCACCACACAGGTATGATTTCTGTCCTAATGAAAATGAAAAGAGAATCCTTTGTGGTACTATACAATTGCCTTATTGTCGAAGAATATCGAGAAATGATGCCTTCATGATTTGCAAGCATGAAAGTATACAAACTCCAAATCATAACTTTCATTTTAATCCCCTGACTGAATTTAAGGAAAAGTCCATGAGGCATCCAACATATAAGCATGACACATTTTAACATTTATGTGCAAAAATTATAAATATGCACTCAAGTTGAATAGAACAATATGTGAATTATGTACCATTTAAAATATTTATAAACATTCCAGGACTATCTCCTGGGAGGTCAAATCCTAAAGCTTAATTGTCAGGGAATCAGGGTTAAATTACTGTAGGAGGGAAGATAAAGGTTGTCCTTGTACCCCAGGAAACAAGCTGAACTTTGTGAGTCTGTGCACATTATATGTACCCGTGCATGTGTGCCTCCACTGTTGGTGAGCAGGGAACATGTTTGGATGGCAAAAATCAAATAGTAGAACAGTCCTGCTGCCCATTAACAACAAAATGTGGGTGTTTGCCTGGCCCTCTCTTTGTGGAGACAGCACTAATTCAAATCTCAAGATTTGGAGAACGCACTCTTTACTTACCAATAATTTTCTTGAGAGTTATTCTTCCAGTACTGTTGACACAATAGAGCCACTAAAAATGGCTAGCCCAAATAACCAATACATTTTCTTTTCAATTTTGATCTAACTTCTGTTGCTAAGTCAGGAAAATGTCAACTTTTCTTCTTTCCCTTCCTTGTGAATAATTTAGGTTTTAAGAAATCTCAATCATCCTGAATAAGGTGAATTGACAATGTAACAATAACAACCTAAAGATTACCTGAGAATTCACTTGACCTCATGTGTCTGGTAGATAGCTTGCCTTAAAATGTAACCCACTTTGTGCTGCCACTAAAAAAAAAAAAAAAATCTCTGGATAAAAAATGAATGGAAGTCCTTGAAATTTTTCTAAATTAAGGATAATTTATTACTATTCAGAAGAAGTAGTATTTTATTTTTTGGTTATAGTATCTAGTGAATCATTATTTAAATGTTGCCCTAGTGTTTACCTGAAGTGTTCTTTGTTCGGTATTTCCTTTCTAAACATTTTAGTCATTATCAAAATGCATGTCATTAATAAAGCATACTGCATTCACAATGGAAGAGTTCTTACCTTGTTGTCTATTAGCAGGTACAGCACAATTTTTAGCATCAGTTTTTCTGGGAGATTAACAATAAGTCAACCTTAATGATTTTCAAAATTCTAACAGCAATGCTGTGATACGCATTTGCAGCTAATAATTTTAAAATTACTCAATGTGGCCACTAGATAGCAGTATAAGTCTTTGGACCCAATATGAAATAAAACCCAAATGATTTTTAAATTATCTGTTTCATAACAGCTTTCACTAAATCTCACCAAAAGGAAAAATCTGAGGCAAAAAGCCAATGTTATGGTAGAAAGTATTTTTGAGTTGTGTTCCACCTTGGTTTGGTATTTTCCTTTGTGAAATTAAACAATTAATTATCTAGTAAATTTTAAGTATGGTTAATAACTTCTATTTATTTCATTTTACTTATTTATTAAATGCAAAAGTAGGATGTATTTACTACTGAGTGGGATACTCAACGATGATGTCAGAGACTAAGTTGAGATTCTTTAATATACACCTGTACTTTCAATGTTGTCATTAAATCACATCAATAAAAATACACTGTTAAAATGTGTGAGTATGCTTGTTGTAAGTAAATCTTTAACTTATGCATGTATGGAAATAAAATATAGAGGTTTAGGCTTTTGACTTTGATCCAGTGACAGATGAAACTTTCTCCAAATCTCATAAATGTGATAAAAGAAACAAAAATGAGCAGCATCCACCTCATTGTTGGAAAACGTAAGAGGATCTCATAAGTGTGATATAGAAGCACTGAGTTTTTCAGAGATAAAGTAGATAGAACTCAATGGAAATGTTTTTAAGAAAGAAAGCATATACGAGCTCTGAGAAATCCAAGATCAGCAAACACCAGAGGCACCAGAAAAGTGAATAGGTCGTTTTCCCCAACAATCACGGAGAAAGCTTAGTTTGGCAGCATGAATGGCAAATGTGACAAATAAGGGAATTTAGAGCCCATGGAACCGTTTTGGGACACAGCTTTGTGCCCTCAGAGCAGTTGGCTGCAGTGTTTACTTACAGATTAAAGCTGGCCAAATTCTCTGTACATTAAATAAATGGAGCACCTTACAAGATCCTGCTTTGGGTATCAGGGCTTGAAAGAGACTCTGGTTATATTTAAAGTATTTCAAGACCACCACGAGTATTTATGCAATTAAGTTATTTCTGTAACAGGAAGGGAAACCCCCAGAGTTTTACACAGAGAACTTATTTTGTAGCCAGAAGAACAGTGTTCCCTGTCAAGGAATCTGTTGTTTACACTTTTGTGAGTGACAATGCTTAAAGGTATTTAGGTTTCCTTAAAAGGCCAATATGATTAAGCAAAGGGAGTAAGTCCTTTATAGAATATTCTTCATTAGAAGGGCTGTGTTTCAAAATGGCTTTATTTCTTGAACTGCATGATTAAATTTTTCCTTTAAACAATTTTTTTAAGGCCTTGAGGTAACAGTTTAACTGTTCATCCCTATCATGTTTAACATAAGAAAGAACTTTGCTCCATTGCTCTGTGAAAAAAATTTAAGTACTCCAGGAGAATACCAAAATTTTCCTATTAGCTAACATTTTTGAAAGCTTTACTATGTATGAACCCGAAGAACTAAAAAGTTCTTCAGATCCATTTAAAAAATTGTTAAAAAAAAAAAACCCCGATGATTTCGGTCGTATACTTTCACCTCAACAGGCCTCAGTAAAATGCTAGTAAATTCTTAGTGAGTTATAATCCATATATGTGAGATTCCCAATCCATGACCATACTATTTGCAGTAGACAGAATAATTGCCCCCAACTCAAGACCTCTGTGTCCTAGCTCCCAGAACCCGTGGATTTGTTACAGTACGTGGCAGAGAGGAATTAGAGTTGCAGATGGAATTTTGGTTGTTAACCAGCTGACTTTAAAACAGGGAGATTATCCTGGATTATCCAGTTGAGACTAATGTAATCACAAAGGTTCTTAACAGGAGAAGAGGGAGGCAGAGGAGAACCAGAGAGAAGGCAGCATAAGGAGGACTCAGCCTAGTATTGCTGGCTTTCAAGACAGAACAGGCAGCCACAAACCATGGAATGTGGGTAGCCTCTAGAAGCTGCAAAAGGCATCGAAACCAATTCCCCCCTAGATCCTCTAGGAGCACAGTCCTGCCCACATCTTGTTTTGAGTCCGTGAGACCCATTTTGGATTTCTTATCTACAGCTCTGCAAGGGAATAAATTTGTGTTCTTTTAGGCTATTAAGTTTGTGGCACTTTGTCACAGCAGCAATAAACAACAACAACACCCAATACAATTTTATACTATCATTTTTCTCTCTCTCTCACCAAAGAGCAAATTATCCAGTCTGTTAACACATCCGGGAGATGCTTTCCACCATACTTATTCTGAGAAGTTCTCCTGTCCAGTCTTTACCTCCCTAAATCCTGAGGCTTCCCTGAAGCTTCCAACTGAGTCACGGCTTCTTGAAGTAGCCCAGAGAATAACAAATATCTATAAGAAATTTAAGAATCCTGCTCTCTAGGCATTGCTCATTGGTAATAACTCTTGCCCTTCCATTTATTGAGCTCAGATTTGACCTCATGAGTATATTAGCATCCACCATTCTAAAAGTCTGTGCACAATAGTGTGATCACAAAGTACAGAGCACCATTTGTCTGGGCTGCTGGACTCTCTTCGGTCAACAGCCGAGAACAGCCCCTCGGCACCCCCCCCCTCCAAGGGCCATCGAAATTACCTTTACCAAAATTATTGAGACAAACTGTTGCCTATTTTTATGTGAGCACCAATTTTGGTTAAATATTGTATTATTCCTTTTTAGAAAAGAAATTGCAAAACAAGTGATAATATGGAAGAAACATGAGACAGGGAATCAGGGGACACAAATCTGGTCCCGATTCAGTCATAAGTGGTCTGTCACCCCTGGTGGTTATTTAATCTTTTTATATTATAGGCTCCTTGAGGGTAAGATAGCATGACTGGACAAGAGCAGTAGTTCTAAAACTGCTAGCCACAAAGCTGTTTCTTCAGAAATCACAAGCTGATGAAACAGAGGAAAGTTAGCATCCTTTGGCTCTGAAGGAAGGAAGGGTCTGCCCCGAAGCCCACTCCCTCTGCATTCCCTCATGCCTGTCGCCTGGGGGCAGGGGGTGGGGGTTGCCCTGGGGAAGTGGGGAACACCACTTGAGAAATCACTGCATTATCAACTCTGTCCAAAATCTTCCATGGCATGGTGTTCATGACGTGCACATTGTGAAACAGAAGGATACATAAATTACCCTCTTTATTATATTGCCATCTAAGAGTAAGAATTTTGTTCCTTAAATATCAATTAAATGAAACAATGTGGTACAAATATTTAGAAGATATTTCCTTCAGAACCAGGTAGAATACCCTCTAGAACAAACTGAATTTTAAATATACCTTCAGAATTGAAAATCTAAATAGAAAATACAGAAATGGGATAGGACACTTAGGAAGTCAAGCACACATAACAGGTGATTAACTTGAAAAACAAAACTACGTTCCTTTTGGCACCTTTATGTTACTGCCGATAGCAAAAACTCTTACTCCTTTACCTTAACTCTCTGGTCCACCCACCCTAAGTTTTTCCTGTTCCGTATGGTAGGACTTCTTAGTATAGATTCTGATCCCACATTTGAGAAAATGTAAATGCATCGACTTGTGGAAAGTTATCTCTCCTTTTAAATGGTCCAGAGTTTAACATAGAGAACAAATGTTTCCTCATTTATTTGTAGTATACACATCATTTTTTGTGTATTTCCTCTTATTGCAATAAAAAGAACACAAGAATAAGAGGAATCTTGGATAACTCTACAGAAGGATGCTTTAGAAGAGCTTATAACCACAAACTAGGTAGTTTTAAAAATATCATTTTGAACAAATGAATATATCTATATATTTTAGCTTATCACAATCCCAATGTATGTAAATTTATTATGGAATTCTAGACTTAAATGCATATACTCACACACACAGACACACAGGGCTTGGTTCTTTTGATATTTAGAGGTAATATATAATATTATCTAAAATTTGTATGTGACTGTTTGAATGGCTCTATGAGAAATTTAAGAATTATGCTCTCTAGGCCCTGCTCGCTGTTGAGAACTCCAACCTTCCATATGTGGGGCTAAACTATGACCTTATGAGTACATTAGCTTTAAGATCCAACAGTATTCACAGAATATGTGCATATGTTTGGAGTATAATATCCACTGCATGCTAAGTTCTGCTGCGAATGACTTTTACTTATGTTGGACAGTAAACATGAAGAGATTAAATAGCTGCCTAAATATTTTGAGACCTAATTGGATATTCAAGAGAATACTTTCAGGAAAAAATGGGGAGAACGTGGAAGAATATATCAAGACCAAGGGGAACATAATAAAAAAGACATGTATACACAAGCCCAAATCTTTCTAATCTTAAAAATTCCTCAATCTGTGATGATGCCCAATCTATGATGATAACACAATTTCAGTGGGGATAAAATATTTTAAAAGTCTGATGTCCCTTTTTCTCAGCCAGAAATACTATAAGCAAGATCCTTGAGTCTTCAGAAATTGTCTAAACCACAATAAGGATGACCTTTTCTTTTTTCTTTTTTAGAGATAGAGCACGTGAGCTTGTGTGAGCAGTGGGTGGGCAGAGGGGGAGAGAGGGAGGGAGGGAGAGAGGGAGGGAGGGAGGGAGAGAGGGAGAGGGAGAGAGAGAGAGAGAGAGAGAGAGAGAGAGAGAAACTTAAGCAGCTTCCATGCCCAGTGTGGAGCCTGATGCAGGGCTTGATCTCATGACCCTGGGATCATGACCTGAACCCAAATCAAGAGCTGAACTCTTAACCGACTGAGACACCCAGGTGCCCTCACAATAAGAGTCTTTGTGATGTCTTGGGCAAACACAAATCAGATGGGTCATCTTTTAAGGCATTTAATATGTATTTGAGTATTAAATAACTTCTGTAAAAAAGCTATATGCCGTGCACTCTTTATTTTGAATTGTTTGCATTATAGTAGAGATTTTAAAACCAGTATCATTAAAATAACTTAGTAAGCAGCTGTTTATGTATTGGTATATAAAGTGTTACATAAACAATGGGAGTGAGACAAACAGCATCCTGGAAGAACTGGCAACTTAATACTCAGTGGTTTAGTTCCATGGAGAGCACCTAAAGAGACTGCTGGAGATTAATTATGTTAGGATTCCTATATATTTCCTGTTAGAATAAAAGAATCGCGATTTCTGAAAAGAAATTGTACTTTATGTGATTATTTTGTTGAAGCTCAATGGGAAAGAAAACTGAAATGTCTTAGACCTGGAATCCTGGGTCTGTTTTGTATGAAACTCTAGCCAGTAGCAGCAATTTAAACTATTTTTTCTTGTGTACAACACATTGTCAAAATCATCCTGCTGTGAGAACAATGAAAAGATATAAATGGGGAGAGATTTTGCCATTGGTATTGTGCTTCCTGCTCATATATCTGCATTTTAAATGCCTGGTAGAGCCTTTCAGTAAAAATATAACTAAAGCAAGATAAACAGGTCAGAAAACTGACCTACTTTCTTCATCTCTCTGTTTTAACAGTGTATGTCAAGTCTTAAGAAAGTAAACCTCAGTAGTTTCAAAAACTTGAAAATTGTAGGAAGAGGCAAAGAGGATGTACTGTAAGCTTAGCCATCCCTAGAAAACAAGCAAACAAACAAACAGCTATTTACATAAGATGCTGGGGAAAATTTTAAATGATAAAAATTTGTAAATAACCCTCTCAGAAAATAATTTATTCAAACATGTCTACTTAAATGGAGAATGATTTTCGTAGAAAAACTAATTACTGGTTGTTTGTTTTCTTTAGTATGTAGAACCAAATTTTATTCATTTAACAAAAATTCTTGAAAGACAAATACAGGACCCTGGTTCCATAGTAACCGGTCACATAATCTTTGCCTGCAAGAATTTTTTGACATGGTTCTCACAAACACAGTTGTAGTCCATAAGTGCTGAGATATATGTAATAACAGAATCCTGCAAACACTAGGAAACCATCACAGTGTTAATATTTGAGTTTAGTTTTGAAGGACCTGAACTGGCAATTATTCAAGCATTTACGTTGAGAGAACAGAACATGCAAAGTGGGGCACCTGGGTGGCTCAGTTGGTTGGGCGACTGCCTTCGGCTCAGGTCATGATCCGGGAGTCCCGGGATCGAGTCCCGCATCGGGTTCCCTGCTCAGCAGGGAGTCTGCTTCTCCCTCTGACCCTCATGATCTCTCTATTTCATTCTCTCTCTCAAATAAATAAATAAAATCTTTAAAAAAAACAAACAAACATGCGAAGCGATGAGCCTCTCGGTTCAGTGCCACAGTGAGGCCGAGCACAGGGCTATGCAGGATGATGTGAGGAGAAGCTGGACAGGTGTGAGGAGGAAAGACTATTGAGTTTTGCACCAAAGTAACACCAGCTGTTGCAATCTAGGTATGTACTATAGATCCATCCATACACATATATACACACACATATACACCTTTAGTCATTCACCTGTAGTCCAAATGTTATTCTTGGTTGTGGTGGGGAATGGCTCTGGTGGGTTTGAGCCTTTGGGGTCCTATCTGATGGAAGCTCCCTCACTTTTAACACCGAGCTCCTGAGGGAGCCCTGGGCATCAACACACACCTGGAAGCATGGCCTAGAAAGAGTCTATCTTACTTCCGCCCACATTTTCTTGGCTAGAACTCAGTGACCTGGCCATGTCTTTCTTGTAAGGGAGGCTTGGCAATGTAGTCCAGCTGTCTTCCCAGGATGAATGGAAAAGTGATAAATAGCTGGATTGCCTTTGTCACAGGCCTGACATGCTATGCCAGGGGAGAAAATTGGTGGTTTGCTCATGTCGGGGAGTCTCACAGTCAGATGTGCTACTAATGAAGATTACTTGAAGAGAGTACGAAAGATGTCCTCGAATAGGATAAGACTGGCAAGGCGGAAGCTCGCTCATGGAAACCGGTGCTTAGAACAGAAAGGCGGTAGCAGCATCAGAGGAAGATAGAAGTAAAATAGAATATTCCTGAGATACAGTCAACTGGCTTTAGTGACTGACTACATACTGAACTGAGGTCCAGAGAAGGGTAGAAAATGAGCGTTTTACTGAGAGAATGTATTGATGGTGATGATGTTAAATAAAGTCAAGAGCATGTCAGGTGAAGCAGAATCACATATGGAAAAGTTTCTAAAAAAGTTTTTAGAAATGGTGCATTGTTAGTATTTGCAGGACTTCTGAGTGGAAACGTCCAATGGGAGAATGAAGCTACAGATCTGAATCTTAGGGAAATACATGAAGTGTGCTTCTTGGAAGAATGGCAGTCAACCAAGAGTCTATAGCTAGGAGACCAGAAGCAAACATCCAAGGAGAGGTCTTGGAGCAAAAGAAGATTAATTCTGCAGATCCTAGTTCTCCTACCCTTGAAAAATTAAAAATATGACTTTCCTTGTTGACAATGATATTATCTTTCTCATTCATTTGCTATAGGGATGAAATCAATCACATGATGCCTTTAAAAGACTAGTCTCCTGTCTGACAAATGGGGAGAATGTAGTCAATGGGAGCTTTAACTCTAACATGAATGATAAGAATGATAATCACCAGTTGACTCTGAGTGCCTCTGACCATTGTGGTGGGAGGGCTCCACTTCCATTCACATCTACCTCTGCTTTTATGGATTCTGCTCCATTCTACAAGCAATGCTTTTCCTTACGTGCGACATAAATGTTCTGCTACAATTTCTCTGAAGCTAGAGGAAACTGCTCCATGCACTGATTGCAAATTTTACACAATTATTCTTCACAGTGCTGTACCTACTGTCTAGGATTATAATGGCCTCTCAGAATTGTAATAATATTCTTTATCAAGTGATTGTTTTGTCCACGGTTGCCACATTAAAAAACACAATTGAAATTGAAGTCAAAATCAAAGCCAAAAATCTAGGGCAAATGTAGCAATACTTTTTATGGCGGGAGGAACACTATGTCTAACGGAGCTTTCATGCTGGTGTATAATGTACCTTTACCTTAAATTTGATTCCTGTGGGTGTTCAGTTAATATGGAAACAACAAACATCATTTTATCTCCTTCCTTGAATTTCGCTATTAGAATGACAACTATTAATGCATTTCTTGTTCTACTAGGCTCTTCTCAGTTAAAAAAAAATAGGACTCTTTTATCATAGGAGATAACACACAAAAAGGAACGAAGTTAATTTTAATGTGCTATTCAAATTTAAGTTATTATTTTATCACTTAAATGAATCACAGCTAGATTCATTTAAGACTGTGCCGTTGATTTTGCCAATCTATTCAGAAGACTCTGGGGGTGTAAGGGCTATGCCCTCAGGAACACGACAGCAGGGAAATGGAAGGGCTTCTCACTCTAACATTATGTAAGGAGCCGGATCTGAAAGTCAGGAAACTAACTTGGAAATTAACAGTGTGACCCTGTGAGCACAGCAAGTGAAGAAGAAAGTTCAAGAGTGACTGGCTCATTCAGAAGAGAGAGAGTGGGCACACTGCCAGTCAGAGAGGCTCATTTCTTCAGGAGACCAGGGACCCTGACAGAGATGGACTCTCTCGCCATGACAAATACCACAAATTGTGGGGATCGCTACCTCTGGTATAGCTTGGTGCCATTAAATATACAAATCACACAAATAATTTTTCTTGTTCTGATTAGATGATCATCAAGCAATCTTTTGATTTTAATTTGGCCTCTCATGGTTTTTCTGACACGGAATGGGACATTCTGGTCAGAGGATGCCTATCTTCATCTCCCATCCCCGTGGCAGATGTATTTCTCAATATAAGTTAATAAATTAGGCAATTTAGTTATCGTTTGTTTCATGTGAGGGAGTATGAATCTCTTACAGTCGTCTGTGATGACAAAAATCAAATTTCTGAGGCCGCATAATGGAAGACCAAACCAAAGATCAAGAAATATCTGGATCCTAGGCAGACTCTTGGAAGAAAGTCAACAACGAGATATTCCCTCTTTAACCATCCTTATAGCCAATATCATTTAAATATGGAAGTTGACAGATGGACTAACTTCAGTATAGGAATACTGACAATTTGCAAGCACAGTTTTTATTTCAGCGTGATAATAGCTAACACTTAATGGAGTCTGAGGAAAATTAAACTGTTCAGCTTAAACAATGAGTAGAAGTTGCAAGTTTTATGGGCCTGAACACTTCTAAAAGCTCAAGGATTTATCACTTTACCAGCTGGAACACTGTGCCCAGTCCTCAGTTCTCAACTGATTACCATCTCATTCATACTAAAAAAAATAATTGAAACTACAGCATTTAAAACCTAATTTTAACCAGAGTGAAAACACATACATTTTAACTTCACTACTGTCTTGTCTATCACCCATTTAAAAAATGGTAGAACAGTCTGGTAAAGACTCAGAATATTTCATAGAGCTGTTTTGATTGCTCATCATTTTGCACCCTAACAAAATGCACTAATTTCATTTTCTGAAATTTATTACTGAAGTATAGTTGACATGAATTTTCAATAAAAATGTGATAGGAGTAAAATGAAGTTATTCTGATCATGTGCAAAGATAGAAAAATAATCATAATGGGTCTGGTCTCTTAGTCCCCAAATACTAATTATTTTCAGGAATATTGTACGTACCTCTAGGTCATTTTATGCAGCAAACACCACTCAAATATTCTAACAAGCACACGCCATTATATTTTAATTTGTAGTTTTCAGCAATTACCAGAATGGGAAAGCCAAGCCTTTGTGGTATTTTTTTTGCAGGTGGTGAGTATTAATGTTTAATGCTTATATTATCTTTGAAGGGCCACCGGAAGATGCACATAGAAATGAGAAAATTGGGTGTATCTTTTACAATCACTGCATTTGTACTCTCTCATTTTAAGATCAGGTATAACAAAGTTCTCGCATGTGAAGATTAAAAAACTTATTAGTGATTCACGTAGTTATACTTCTTTAACATAATTGTTTATTGTAAAAATGTTACTTTCACCATCATTGCCTATTTGATTTTGAAGGATATTAGCATGCATTTTCCAAGGGGGCAAAATGGATACCCATTTCAAAAATGGATTCAAGATAATAATGAAAACAGAGGAAACCACCGTTATTTATCTCTCGAACATTTTTCCTTGTACCAAGTAGAAATGGGTCTACTGTTAAGGTTTGGTAATAGCTTGTTTTCTAGTAGGCATGTGTGCGTGTATATATATATAAGTGTGTGTGTGTGTGTGTGTATACATACATATACATATATTTGGTATCACCTCTGAAGCAACCCACTCTTCAATGAAAAATTATGAAATTATCAGCTTTTCACTTATTGACCTTCATTCTGGTTTCAAAAATCACATATTGGGGCACTTGGGTGCCTCAGTCAGTTAAGCAGCTGCCTTCGGCTCAGGCCATGATCCGAGGGTGCTGGGATCGAGCCTCGCCTCAGGCTCCTTGCTCAGCGGGGAGCCGGCTTCTCCCTCTCCCTCTGCCCGCCCGCTCTGCCTATCTGTGCTCTATATGTCTCTGTCAAATAAATAAATAAAATCTTTAAAAAAATCCTATGTTTCCTTTAGATAAACAATTTTTACAAAAAATTAAAAGCCAAGGGTTATATACTTAATATTCTTTTATTTTCAGGAATAAAACTTGCATACACAAGAGCACGGTAACACTTGTAAGCTATTTTTATATTCCCATTGCATCATTCAGCTGAAACGTAACAGAGTGTTGTGTGTGAATCACAGATCCTCAGTACAATACCTGTGGGTCATTTTGTTTCTTCTTAAAGGAACTTGGGGTCACCAAATGAGCCATTGTTTGGTTCCAATGATCAGCAAGCACCCACTGTGACATGTTGCGCTGTTCTGAATATGGGCCAATAAAGTAATTTTTGTTTCGAAATAGGTCTGTACAAATAATATCAATAGCTACACTTCATTTTTTATTTTGCAGCCAGATAAAGCATTAACAGGTTCATAGGTATGTTTGTCATTTTAATTTAAAAGCTTTGTAAAGGAGGTCTTATCCACCCCCTCGATACAGAGGGAAACCAGAGCATCTGGAGTTTAAATGGTTTTATCCAAGGTCACAGTGGGAAGAAGGGAGTAAAACTCATCCTCATTTCTGTTGGACTCCAAAGCAAGTGTTCTTCACCACAACTGCATCTTATTACAGATGTTACCAACGTAGTGCACTCACTAGATACAGGTTATGTTTGCGCACAAACAGGTAGGGCACGTTGACAAAGATTTATGTATGTTTTCAAGTCATTCCCATTATTTTATAGCAACACCTCACATATTAGTGATAAGTATATACCAAATCTCAAAATTTTTCCATTATCGCCAATATTTTCAAAGAGTTCAGAGAATTATTTTAACAAGATATATATGATATGGGACAAAAATTTAGGTGTCTGAGGCCTGAAACAGAACTCAAACCTCCCAAGATTATGAGATCTCTTTTCTTATAAGCACGAATTCACAGTGTAGTAAAATTATGAAAAAAATGCTCACAATTTTTAAAGTGATTTCTAGAGAATGTGGACATAGCATATTTTTAGAGTGGTATCTATTCTAAAACATTTAAATTTTCTCCTGGCCTGTCCATGTTACTTTTTTTTTTTTTTTTAGATTTTATTTTATTATTATTTGAGAGAGAGAGAATGAGAGAGAGAGAGAGAGCACAAGAGGGGGGAGGGTCAGAGGGAGAAGCAGACTCCCAGCTAAGCAGGGAGCCTGATGTGGGACTCGATCCCGGGACTCCAGGATCATGACCTGAGCCGAAGGCAGTCGCTTAACCAACTGAGCCACCCAGGCGCCCGAGTCCATGTTACTCTTTTTGGGAATAAGAGAAAACCCCATAGAGGATCACAGGGAAAGGAGAGCAACGGGTGAGCGAAGCATAAAGGGGAGCAAGGGGAAAGTGGAAAAAATGTATTCTACCCCCAAGCTCTCTGTTTTCATTAAATCTTCAAGCCTCCAACAGAATTCTATTAGAGTCTAGGAGGGGGATTCACAGCACATTCATTGTTACCTGCTCTCTAAATTGTGACAATGATCAAAATGCCTGTGTATAGTTCTTGACAAATGGAAAAAGAATTCTGTCACAGAGCTTCTAAACTGTTATTAGAAACATGTCTGAGTTGTACTGACAGACTGGCTTAGAGTCTAAGCCCTGTGGGGGAGGGATTGATATCTTTCCGGGTGAGGTTGTCAGAACTTACTGCAACACTTAATAAAAACAGCAGTGCAAACAGAGTGGGGGAGGGAGGAGAACCCTTCGACCCCAGATTGCAAACTCCGAACAAAATCCCGTGCCTTCTCCTCCGGAATTTCATTACCAGTGTTGGTATGAGTTTTAAGGGGATGCTGCATTTAAAATATATTATTTGTGATACACATTCTGGGATAAAAGTTCACATGAAGCAAATACGATTATTCACAGTAGATTCTTAGTGGCTAATAAAATTAAGCACTCTCTTCAGTGATATTAATCAGTGGTGGTTCCAATATGCCTGAACAAACAGAGCACCTGACTGCCGATGAAGTGTGCCTAAAGATGGCTTGTGAATGTTAGCGTATCAGCAAACCATATGGCAAATTATAACTTCTCTCTGGTAATTTACCCGAAGGAAGCCAGAATTATTAGAAGTCACTCTCAGTAACTGCAGTTGCACACAGCAACTCAGTCGCTGAAATGGAACGGTTCTCAGAAATGTCTGGTTTACAGGTATATTCCAAATGACAGGCTACAAACTAGCTGCTTGTATTACACATCATCATGTAAAATGGGCCTACAAACTGAATGTTAAACTCTGAAGTTGTTCTCCATCTGCTTTCTTTTTTGATTCGACTTTGAAAGGTTTTGTTTTTTGGTCAAGAAAAAACCTAATCGGGAGGGTTTCGAACACAGTCTGTACATTTCCTTATAAGGGACATCCCTTGGAGGGTGATAGAAACCAACCATCAGTTACTCAGTTTACTCTCTCCCAGGGATGTACTCTATTATATATATTGGAAAATTTTAGAGATCTATCAATCTATATATATATATATATAGGAAAATTTTAAATAATTTTAAATAGTGAATATCATCATAAATATGAAGATAGTATGGCTCAGTGCCTCTCCATTTTTTAATGTGCTTATGAATCACCTGGACATTTTGTTAAAAGGCAGATTATGATTCAGCAGGTCTGGGGGCTCAACTTTTATGTGTTGCTGATGCTGGTCTGTGAATCACAATTTGAGTAATAAGGCTAAAATAGATGCACCATACTTCACTAAACAAATGAGTGCTCCCCCCCCAAAAAAAACAAGAACATTTGCAATGTCTTCGTCATGAGAAGCAGTAAATGTTTTTCTCCTGCCCTTTGAACTTTGTCGAAAACCAAGGAGTACCTTCCTTATCCAATTCCAGACCTGTATGTCATTAACTCCAAATGGCAGAAAAGTCTTAAAGTATTATTAGTACATTTATTCCATAAATATATTGGCATCTCCCCTAGGTGAGGCACAAGAAACATACATGGTTCTTGGCAACATGAAGCTTATAGTCTAGGCTAAGAGACAAAATACACATAAATATGTATTTCTTCTGAAAGAGGTAGTGAATATTAAAGATGCAAGAAGCTCTAACCCAGTAGGTCTTATCTGAGAAAGTGACATGTAGATAAACTCTGAAATGTACATAAGCATTATGGAACAGGAGGCAAGGCACAGCAAGCCAGGCCACAGAGGGAAGTGCCAGGGTCAATCGGGAAGCAAAAGGTCGTTGGTTGAGAAGGCGGGGGTGGGGGAGTGTTTAGTGTGGTTTCCTCAGAATGTAATGGGTGAGCAGGGTAAAGAGGTTTAGGATTTGCTCGTTTAAATACTCTCAGCAGACTGTGGAATATATGGGTTGTCCCTAGTTGTCTGACCCTGAGGTTATTAGGGCAGGGGAATAGTGGCCCAGAGTATAAGAACTGATGAAGGAGGTGGTTGGGAGTATGGGCTCTGGGTTGGTGGGTTTGCATTTCAAAGACATGCTCAGGAGTGAATTATTTATTATCTCCAGAATTAGCTAACCTTGGGAGGGACAGTCCCTTTGTGTACAACAAGGCCTCAGATGTCAAAACACCAGAAAGCAGAAAATTAAAAACAAAACAAAAACCCCCAAAAACATGGCTAATGCAATCAACACATCCAATGGAAAGGTGGATATATATATCTGAAGATCAAAATGAAGGTTAGGGTCAGACTTAAGTTTAGGAACCATAAGCATTTGGATGTCATTTAAAGCCTGGAGGTGATTAACATACCCTCTGGTGAGAGTACAGAATGGCAAGGAGGTGGTCTTGGATGGATATAATCAATTAAAGTTTGGAAAGAAAAGGAAGAAATTCTCAGTTTACTGACAATGATTAGGTAGAGGAGTAGGAGAAAGTAGTTTCATGGAAATCAAGGAAAGAAAAACAAGGCTAGCTCTATCAATGGCATTAAATATAGATGAACAGAGATACAAGAAGAGAGTTTGTATATCATCATGCTGATTTTTTTTTAATTGCTTTGTTTTTCAGATAACTAATAGGACTTTTGCAATGTTATATTCTCTTCAATCCACTGTGCTATTTGTCTTATAGCTACAGATGCTACTGGGAGTTTTAAGAAATTGGGATATTAATCATTATAAATACTACCATTTAGAGTCTAAACTTTATTAGGACACAAAGAAAATCAGACTGAACTTTCACTGATTCCTTTATGATGACACCCTATATTCATTGTTTTGTCCTGAGCATATTTAGGCATGAAAGTTCTCCTGTATTTATTAATTCAGCAATCATTCTTTAACTAGATGGTATGGCCATAGTAACAGAAACCATGTAGTTATAAGAACACATGGTTTATTCAGTTGATTTAGAAAGGTTTAGGAGTCATAACCTATATGTGATTTTTGGCTTTATTAACATCTTTCAAGGGGCACCTTCTTTAGCTGATGCAGAATCCAGTAGGATAGGCAAAAGGATAGGCCATTCTTTTCTCTTTCAAGGTAGTTCATTTAACCTGACACCTCTAATAGTTAGCAATTTTAAATTTATATCCACTCAGGGGTTACCTTCCTAGAACTTGACACTGGGGCTTGCCTGATTGAATCTCTTGTCATCTTGATAAGTACCAAGAAATATTTGAGGACTTGTCATGTCTTTTCTCCCTAGGCATCCTCAGGTACCTCAACAGTCTTCTTATATATGGCATCGCTTCAGTCGCATCACCATATTCATTAGTTTGATACACTAGAAAATTTATTGTTCTATCTAAAGCCAAAAACTAATCTCACCACTCTAGATGTGGTCCAACCAGTATAAGATATGACTATTAACTTCCATGTCTTGGACACTATACAAAGACTATTGCTGGCTTTTTAAATAGCCACATTATGCTGTTGATGGGTTGAGCCGATACTTGTCCAAACTTCCCTCAGTTATTTTTTGCAGATGTACTACCATGAATTTTGATATGCTCATCTTAGATTTTTATTTGATTTCTGTGGGAAGATACATCAAATTTCTACGGACTCTATTAAGGTTCATTCTGTTTGATTTCAATTACCTTTCTTATCAATCCTTTCTAGATCCTTTGAGTAACTTACATCATCTCATATATAATATGTTTTATCTCTTAACTTCCTGTCAACTCTCAATTTGAGAACCATTATTGTCTTGTCATATGAGCCATTGCTGGTTGAGTTTTTCAGTGATGGGCCAGTGCAAGAGCCCTTCTACACAAGGTTCCATAGTGATTTTAGTGGGAACACCAATCAGCTCTTTAGTTCATGTTTCCTCATTCAACCAAAGGGCAAACCAATAAGCTATATTCAGCCAATGTTTTTGCATTGTGCTCACTAGACTACTGTGGAAATGAAGTAAACGCTTTGTTGAAACAAAAGCTCCACATTTACTACCTTTCTGTCACAAGTCAATAGTAACCCTATAAAACTAATGTGCTGATATTTATAAAAGAAACTTGGACACAAGAATAGTGATAAAACTGGTTATAAAATTTTAGATATCTGGACTCTCAATTTAATGCTTTTCCTCTTCCCTGCCCCATTTTACTTTGAGTGCTTAAGAAACAATCATGGGAAACATGGCAACATCTTGGAGACAAGTGTCCAAACCCTCACTGCCTGGGTTATTATTTACTATTAATTCTGTATTGAAATCACCTTTCTTTTTAGTCAGAGGTAGAACTCTTGTGATTTGGGGCTTTAACTTTTTTAAACAGGAACATACTGTAGTGAGAATCTTTAGAACACTACTTTATGCACTATAAATCTGCACTGATATTATAGCTATAAAATGTCTGGTTAAGCATACACTAATAAACAAATCCTACTGCATTGGCTGAGAGAAGAGTATCAAAATAAACTATTCCTACATAATATGGACTTTATCACCAGCTATTATACAGTGAATATTTAAACTCCATTGTCTTGCCTCAACTGAGAAATCTTTCCTGCATCAGCATATCTTAAGCTGCATGAATCACATGTAATGCTAATGTGTGATAATAAACATCTTCAGCTGCACTTTACCCAGCTGGGGTTCCCCAGAAACAATCGTCACATTAATGGTGGTTTATCAAAGCCTGGTAGGAGTTTTGTAACTGGACACATAAGTCATAGACTAGATACACAAGTACATAGGAATGTATTTCTATGGTTTTTCTCCCTTTCTTTAGTTTCCTAGACTACCCTTCAAAAAATAAAGTCCTCTGACCTCAGTATCTCTCAGCCCTAACTAGAAAAGAAAATGACCAAAAAACAAGTCATTTCAATCATGTGTACTTGCCAATGTATTTTTTACCATAGTATTTTAAAGAAAATTTAATATTGATTCATAGATTCACAGGAAGTTGTAAAAAAAAAAAATCTACAGGACAGTCCTGTGCATCCTTTACACAGTTTCATCTAATAAAAACTATAGTATTACAGAAGCCAGGAGATTGATATTGGTACAATTGGCAGAGCTTATTCAGATTTCCATTCTACGTGCATTCATCCTGTGTGTGTGTGTGTGTGTGTGTGTGTGTGTGTGTGTGTGTGTGTGGTTTTACATAATTTTAACCCATGCACAGATTGGTCACACCACCACCAAAATAGAGGATTGTTCTATAACCATCAATCTCCTTTGTGCTATTCTTTGATACCACACCCTCCCCTCCCCTAATTCCTGACAACCATTAATATGTTCTCCATCTCTATAATCTTATCTCAAAAATATTATATAAATGTAATCATACAGTATGTAACTTTTTTTTAAAGATTTTATTTATTTATTTGACAGAGAGAGGGAACACAAGCAGGGGGAATGGGAGAGGGAGAAGCAGACTCCCCACTGAGCAGGGAGCCCGATGTGGGGCTTGATCCCGGGACCCTAGGATCATGACCTGACCTGAAGGCAGCCACCTAACCAACTGAGCCACCCAGGTGCCCCAGTATGTAACCTTTTTTGCCTGGCTTTTTCCCACAAGGCATAAATCCCTTGAGAGCCAACCAAGTTCTTGCATTTTTCACTATGGTATTCCTTTTTATTGCTGCACAGTATTTTAAGGTGTGGGCTTAGCAGGTTTTTACTCGTTCACCAGTTGAAGGACATTTAGACGGTTTCCAGTTTTGGACTATTGTGACTAAACGCTGTTATGAACATTCCCATACAGCTTTTGGGTGAGCATAAGTTTTCATTCCCCTGGGACAAATAGCCAAGAGCACGGTTGCTGGGTGGCATATGGTAAGGACATAGTTAGTTTTATACGAAACAGTCAAATTATTTCCAGAGGAACTGTTCCGTTTTATACTCCCACCAGCACTGTAGGAATAATCGAGGTTCTTAGCAGCCTCATTAGCATTTGGTGTCAAATGTAATTTTAAGATCACAACTAGGTTGTAAATTTTTTGTGGTCGGGTGCTGTTTTATATCACCTTAAAAACATGTTTATGTAACCCAGTAACATTGATTTAATAGGAACTTTTTGGATATTTGCTAGAACCAGGATACTGAACAGGACAAAGACTTGCCTTTCTTCCAGGCAGGAGCTCCAGGTCCATGTGCACGCATCTGGGGCCAACGCAAATGTCAGAGGCGAAGCAGGCAACAGAAAGGACTGAAGCTGCAAGTCAATCAGGGCACATTCGAATGTGGTGGGGACCGTGGCCCAGTGGAAACACAAGCCTGGCTAAAGACACACTGTCCCTGAGCAGCCATTCTAGCTGCTCTAGCCATGTTTCTAGACATCCTCATTTTTCTATAAACCACCGCCGCCACCACCACACCTAAAGTACAGTTTCTAAATAGGAAATCTCTTGATTTGTAAATGCAGATTCCAGTTTTGAAAGACTCCAGACTCCACAAATGTCTTAGGCATCAGCTGTGGCCTAAAGACAAGTTGAGAATGATCATTTTCGAGATAGGAGAAGCACTAAAAAGAAAATAAATGTGCAGTCTTCAGACACCAGGAAAAGGTTATTTTAGATCGAAGAAATGTAAAAAGCCTTTTTAGTGTAGGACTGCACTTCTCAAACTCAACTGTGCTTACGAATCGCCTGAGGATCTTATTAATCTGAGTTAGTAGGTTGGGATGTGGACTGAAGACTGGGCTTTTGCATTTATTCCGTATCCCTTGATGCGGCTGGTTCAGGGACCACTCCAAGAAGCAAGCATGCGGGTAATATCTGAGCTGAACCCTGAAGGTTGGGTAGTGTTTGTAGGTGCAAAGATGGACCCCAGTGGAGAACATGATATTATTAGTCATAAAGGTAGGTAAACTGGGAATTACCTGGGGAATTGTAAATTCTTCAGTTTGTATTGTAAATAGTTAAACAAAAGCAAGATAGCAGGAGAGGAAGAATGAAGGGGAGTAAGTCAGAGGGGGAGATGAACCAGGAGAGATGATGGACTCTGAAAAACAAACTGAGGGTTCTAGAGGGGAGGAGGGTAGGGGGATGGGTTAGCCCGGTGATGGGTATTAAAGAGGGCACATTCTGCATGGAGCACTGGGTGTTATGAACAAACAATGAATCATGGAACACTACACCAAAACAAATTATGTAATATATGGTGATTACAACAATAAAAAAAATTAAAAAAAAATAAAATCTTGGTTTAGAACTTTGTGATAAAATCAAAAAAAAAAAAAAAAAAGCAAGGAGATAAACTCAGAAAGGTAGACTTTGAGTTGGGCTCATGCTAGATTTTCTTTATATTCAGCAGCCTGCGAGAACACATCTAGTCAGATTACTACCAGAAAAAAATGTCCACAATTTCTATGATCCCTCACTTGATTATAAATGGGTCTCAGATTACAACCATGCAGTGGCACCCAGCTGAGTTGCTCTCAGTTGATAAAATGTCTTCTGCCCCCAATTTAAAGGAATGTGCATTGCTTTAGGGCTCACTGGTGTCTGTATCAAAGTTTCTGTCTTCTTCACCTCTCTAATGCACTAATGCTTGGAGACACGACTGTGTTGGACTCACGTACAAGAAGGGATACTTGCCTTTTGCCTTTTAAAAAAAAAGAAAAGATTTTTCACCTGAACTCCAAAGTCCCTCAGAGACTCTTGGAAACAGATACTCATTCTACTGGTTGTCAGTATTTATATCCATAGGGACTCCAACTCTAAAGGTCTGGACATCCTTCATTATTCTTGTTATTTTCTTCTTCAATAAGAAATTTTACAAAATAACCCCCAAAACACAAAACATTTCTAACAAAAGAAAAGTCAGAGCTCACGTTTATTGCACAAACACTAGTTTTTAGGGGTCATTGGCCCACTCAGTCCACACATAAGTAAATTCTCCACATTT
Source organism: Zalophus californianus (assembly GCF_009762305.2). Taxonomy (NCBI): domain Eukaryota; kingdom Metazoa; phylum Chordata; class Mammalia; order Carnivora; family Otariidae; genus Zalophus; species Zalophus californianus. The sequence continues at coordinate 23,680,856 of NC_045606.1, read as the reverse complement.
AAAAATAAATGGAGGAAAAAGAAAAAGAAATGAATGACAATGAATTCCTATTTTAATAGAGACATGATGGTGGAAATAAAGGGAGATGAAAAAGAAAAGTGCGAAGGAACATATGGTAGAGACCCTGGGAAGAGCAGAGAACTGACAAAGAGGCGAAGGAGGAGGAGGTGAGTCTGAGAAGATTTCCAGGCTAAAAGTCATCTTTGAAAGATTTGAAAAACTAAACTGGTGAAAAACTATACCTATAAGGGGTAGGACATTTCTATCTCTGATGACTGGTATCTGTCATCAGCATTATTTTTAGTTCTCTTTCTTCCACATGTTAGTTAAAATAGGTTTTTAATTGTTCTTGGTTTTTATATGGTCCTACTTTATGAGAAGCTATGGAAATGTCACACATAAAGTTTTCAGTGAGGTCATTACATATTATTATGTAACTTATTTTTACTTATTATAGAAATCCTTCCAATAAATCCATATTCCAAGTCACTATCTTCTTGTTTTTTATAGGTTCATAGGATGGGATGCTTGTGATGGCCATGAGAATGTGGCTGTAGTCCACCAGCTATAGCAGGTGTAATTGACCAAAAGCCCTAGTAACTATCTGAAATTCATCACCATGTTTTGCACAAGGCCAGGTCTCCCACAAGCTGCTCCCAGCCAATGACCAAGTGTGGCAAGGATAGTTTATCTATTCCTGCTAGACCTGGGCTCCTCTGATGGCTGACTTTGGCTGGAAGACTGATGGCTTTGCCAAACCTACCTTAGGCTACATGGCAGTCTATGATGCTTCCATCCAATCTCTCCCTCTCTTTTTACTGGAGTCAGACTTGCTTTGTAGCCTGATGGCTCACACAGTCTTATCTGGCTCCCTTACAATTTTCCCTCCTATATGCACTTTCCCTCATGACATCCTTGCCATCTGCATCTCTGAAGAAACAGACTAAGCAATACAGCTTAGTACTACACCATGATGTATAAAACATTCCCTGATTGGTAGACATTTAGCTTATTTTCAAAATTTTTTGTTAATACAAAATATCATGGTAACAATTATCATCTCCTGTAACTTTATGTATTGATAGTTTTTTCTTCTTCTTCTAAGTTCTGGGAATGAAATTGCTTAAAGGGTATGTTTATTTGCAGTTTAAATAAATGTACTACAATTACTGTAATGAATACATTTAAACCAAAATATAAATTAGAAAAACTCCGAGTATTAATGAAATACTTTTCTCATCCAGAAGTGACAACATGGCGAAAGTATAGACTAAGGAAACTGAGCTCTTAATACGGTATCTATCATCTGTGTCAGGGCTTATTACACCTCTATAGGCTTATATAAAATATCAAATAGCTGACGTACCTATTAATAATCTAGAATAGGGGTGCCTGGGTGGCTCAGTTGGTTAAGTGTCTGACTCTTGATTTCAGCTCAGGTCCTGATCTCAGGGTCGTGGGATCGAGCCCCATGTTGGGCTCCATGCTGGATGTGGAGCCTGCTTAAGATTCTCTCTCTTCCTCTCCCTCATCGCTTTCCCCCTCACCTCTCTCTCCTTAATTCATAGTCTAGAATTTGGATTACTGCTTACCTTTTGATTGCTAGCACTTACATGAAAGGGTAAACTGAGAAGAGCTATAAAATGGCAATAATTCTAATGTTTATTTTTATTCAGGAAGCTTTATAAACTATTGATATTCAAACAGTGACATCTAGATGTTTGTGTCATCTGTAGCTATATTTTATTCATTTTTCCCTTTTAAAATTTTCAAGGATTAGTAAAACTAGACAGTAGTTGCAAATTTCAAATCCACCCAATTACATGGTACTTTAAAAAATAATATACAAATTTACTGTATTACATCTATCTCATCAATATGCATTACCTGGAATCTTGTATAACAATTGATCATAAATATTAATTAAACAAATAGAGTGGTTATCTAGAACAAATTATTTTACATGACATTTATTTTTCATTTTATTATCTTAAATTCCAGTATAGTTGACATACAGTGTTATATTAGTTTCAGGTTTTATGATGTTTATTGTTTGTTTTAAATAGTACTGGGTAGCTAGATTTTTTGATCAAAAATAAATGCTGTGACATCACCAAGATGGTGACATAGGTTGTTCCTGACATTGCTCCCCATTACAGGAAGAACATCTAGCAACTATTGAGAAAGATAGCAATGACAGAATCCTAGAACATGGGCAGAGGCTGAAGCACCCCTCCATAACAGAGACCAGGACAGATGGCATCAGAAGGCTAAGGGAAGTGGTTCAAAAAAGGCACTATCACCCCCCACCCCCAGGCCAGCACAACATGACAGAAAGAGATCTCCCCCGAGTCTTCCATTCCTTCAGTGAGAAAAGAGAACCTGGCAAGTTAGTGAGCTTCCCTGGCATTGTAGGTTGCTTTCTGGGAGCCCCTACTCTGTCTGATCTTGTACCACAGGGATTGTAAGGGAATCTGCAGGGCTCAAACACTGGGAATCTGACTAAGAGAGAGAAGGGGCTTGCCAAAACCAACATATGGATCTTGGCAGACTGAATTCATACCCACAGTGCCCAAGTAGTAATCCTACCCAATGGTTTTGCTCATCTACAATACCAGATCAGGGGGTACACTCTGACTAGGGAACTTGGTGCGGCACACATGTGCCTAATTTTGATAATCAAACAAGGAGTTCTGCCAGCCCCAGATCCTGGTTTGCCCATGCCCAGACAAGGAGCTGAATCACAGTCCCATCTGCTGTAGAGTGTCCTCCTGCCTCATCTCACTAAAAGGGCTGGCAACAACTCCTGGAAGCAGTGCAGTCCAATGGCACTTGAGTAAAGAGGCAGGCAGACAGAACTGATCGCCCCAGAGCAAAGCCAGTAGCACCAAGCATGGAGGCTTCTCATGGGAAGCACAGGCAGAAGAGTTAATGTACAGCCAAGGATGAGTGTAGCTCCCAGGCTCTCCCAACTGGAGAGCCTGTTTGGGAAATTAAGAGTAGCTCTGGAGCAGTCCTTTAGCCCTCCTACTCAAGCAAGGTAGTTGAAACATAGCTCCACACACTGTGGAGAGTATCTTCCAGCCCCCTCTGACCAGAAGGGCTAGTAACAACTCCTGGAAGCTGTGTGGCCCAGAAGCACTCAAGTCAAGAGGCAGGTGGCAGAGCCGACAGTTTTCATAACAAAGCCAGTGGCTCTGTTCAGTCATGGAACTTGGGATGTGGGTTGGCTTTAATTAAGGCAACACATAAAGAGCTTTGTTGGCTTAAGAGCTGCTTCTCCTGCTGCTCCCAAGCAGGGAATCTAACTCATAGCCCCACTTATCACTGAATACATCTTTCAGGCTGTCTGGGAACAGGGAACCTAACCAGAGCACACAGGAAGCTGCATAACCCATTCAACAGCCCTAAGTTCAATGGCACTTAAACAGAGAGTACAGACCCCTTGCAGAGCAAAACTGTTGGTCTCAATTGACCAGGGAATTCAGTATGCACTCTGGCCTGATTCAAGGTCCTAAAAATGTGTTGTAAAGGCCCTGGGTCCCATCATACTGCCTGTCAGGGCAGGAAAGCTAATTCATAGCGCCATCTACTAATTAATATAATACCCAGTCTTGATCATCTAGTAAGACCTGACCATACAATCCTGTCAACCTTGGGACATATCCTACAGCCTCACATGGGTCAGGAACAAAGCCAGCAGTTCTATCCAACTATTCTTGGTAAGAGCCCTTGGTACTCTTTCCCACTCCTGTCCTCAGAGCACAATCAGTTGCCTCATTCCAAAAGTGACAATAACAGGCCCACCTGCTCAAGAATGTTATTAGCAACCCAGAAACCCAAACTGAACTGACTGGTGAAGAAATCAGTCTACCAAAACAAAACTGCAAAATCTGGAACAGGAGCCCAGTTACTCAAATGTGTACTCCTCAACATAAGGAATCAAGTAAATATAATAGCACCAAAAGAAACTAGTAAGGCTCCAATAACTGATCTTAAAAAAATGGAGATATATGAACTGTCAAACAAAAAATCCAGAGTAATACACTTAAGGAAGTTTAGTGAAGTACAAGAGCACAAAAACAGACAGCTAAATGAAATTAGGTAAATAATGCATGACCAAATGAGCAGTTTGGGGGGAAAAAAAAAAAAGCAATCATCAAAAACCACCAAACAGAAATCCTACAGTTGGAAAATACAATAATTGAAAAATTCAATAGAGAGTTTCAAAAATAATTTTGACCATGCAGAAGAGAGAATTAGTAATCTGGGGGATAGGACATTAAAAAAATACTCTGTCAAAAGAGTAAAAAGAATAAAAAAGAATGAAGAAAGCCTATGGAAATTATAGACATAATGAAAGAAACATTCACATTATGGGAATTCCAGAAGGAGAATGGAAAGGGATAGAAAGTATTTTTAAAGCAATAATGGCTGAGAATTTTTCAAGCCTCCAGAGAGAAATGGACATCAAGATCCATGAGGCCTAAAAAAATCTCAAATAGATTGAACCCAAATAGGGCTAAAGCAAGACACATTATAATTGTCAAAAATCAAAGACAAAGAATTTTAAGAGCAGAAAGAGAACTTACATACATGAGAAATCCCCTAAGACTATCAGAAGACTTCTCAACAGAAATTTTTCAGGGCTGGAAAGAAGGGGATAACATATTCAAAATATTGAAAGAAAACAACTGTCAACCAAGAATTCTATACCTGGTGGAGTTGTCCTTCAGAAGTGAAGGAGAGATAAGGACTTTCCCAAACCAACAAAAACTGATAGATTTCATTACCACCAGCCTTACCAAAAATGCCAAAGGGAGTTCTTGAGTGGAAGTTAAAGAATACTAATTAATATCATAAAAACATTAAAAGATAGTGTAAATTGGAAGGGGAGATGAACCATGAGAGACTATGGACTCTAAGAAACAAACTGAGGGTTCTAGAGGGGAGGAGAGTGGGGGGATGGGTTAGCCTGGTGATGGGTATTAAAGAGGGCACATATTGAATGGAGCACTGGGTGTTATACGCAAACAATGAATCATGGAACAGAACAGTACATCAAAAACTAATGATGTAATGTATGGTGATTAACATAACATAATAAAATTTAAAAAATGAAAAAAGATAGTGTAAAACTCAGTGGTATTGGTATAAATATAGTTATAATTACAATCTGCAGTATGGTAATAGTGGCACATAATTCACTTACAACTCTAGTTTGAAAGTTTAAATATAGTAAAATACCATTTACAAGCTTTTTATATGTGTAACTACAATCAGATTCTTGTAGTTATGGTTAATAGCAATAACCTAAAATAGAGAGGGAGAAGATATAAAAGCGAAAAGTATACAAATTCTATTCAAGTTGTTATCAGTTTAAAAAAGGGTGTTATCATTTCAAGATATTTTATGAAAACCACATGGTAATCTCAAGGGAAAATCTTGTAGTAATTACAAGAAAGAACATGATAAAGTCAAAGCAACGGATACCAGAAGACATCAAAACACAACAAAAGACAGCAGGATTGAAAAAAAAGAAAAGAAACAACAAATCTACAAAACAACCATGAAATAATGGACAAAATGGCAATCATAGGCCCTTACCTATCAACAATTACTTTAAATGTAAACAGAATTTTCCATTTACAAGTTATGGAATGGCTGAATAAAATAATAATATCTAATAATATGCTGCCAACAAGAGACTTATTTTAGCTTAAAAGACACATATAGACTGAGAATGAAGAGATGGAAAAGACATTTAAAGCAAGTAGTAACCAAAAAAACAGGGATATCTACATTTACATCAGACAAAACAGACTTTAAACTGAAAATGGAAAAAAGAGCCAGAGAATGGCATTAAATAATCCATATATGAAAAAGATATCACAATGGTAAATATTTATGCACCTAATATTGGAGCACTTAAATATATAAAGCAAAAACTAGCAGAACTACATGAAGAAACAAACAAATACAATAATAGTTGAGGACTTTAATACTCCACTCTCAATAGATAGATCAGAGAATCAATAAGTAAACAGCATATTTGGACAATGCTATAGACCAAAAGGACCTGATAGACATATACAGAGCATTCCATCCAACAACAGAATAATGCATGTTCTTCTCAAGTGTTCATGGAATATTTTCTAGAATGGATTATGTGTTAGGTCCAACATACCTCTTAGCAAATACAAGAAGATTAAAATCATGCCAAGTGTCTTCTCTGATCACAATAACATAAAACTAGAAATCATTACCAAGAGGAAAACTAGAAAATTCATGAGTACACGGAAATTAAACTCTCTCCTGGATGACCGATAAGTCAAAGAAGAAATTAAAGAGGAAATAAAGTTTCTTGAGACAAATGAAAGGTGAACACAACATACTAGTACTTGTGGGATGCAGCAAAAGCAATTGTAAGAGTGAAGTTTATAGCCATATACTTCTACAGTAAGAAGAAAGTCCCAAACAACCTAACACTATGCCTTAAGGAACTAGAAAAAGGAGAATACACTGAACTCAAACTTAGCAGAAAAAAGAAAAAAAAAGATTAGAGCAGAAATAAATGAAATAGGGAACATAAAAACAGAAAATATTTAAATTGAGAGTGTTTTTTTAAAAGATATACAAATTGATAGCTAGACTAACCAAGGGAAGAAGGGGCCGTAAATTAAAAAGATAATCTATCTTTTCATCTAAAAAGACAAATGAAAAAGGAGACATCACAACTGATACCACAGAAATACAAAGGATCTTAAGAGCCTATCAACAAACAAGACAACCTGGAAGAAATGGAAAAATTCTCAGAAACATACAACTTACCAGGACTACATTAGAAAGAAACAGAAAATCTAAATAGACCAATTACTAGTAATTAGATTGAATCAGTAATCAAAAAATCTCCAGACCCAGATGACTTCACTGGTGAATTTTACCAAACATTTAAAGAAGAATTAACAAACAATCTTTCTTGAGCATTTTTAAAAAGTCAGAGAGGAGGGACTACTTCCAAACTTATTTTATGAGGCCACCATTATTTTGATACCAAAACCAGAAAAGGACACTACTAGAAAAGAAAACTACAGACCAATATCCCTGATTAATATAGAGGCAAAAACTGAACAAAACTGAATTCAGCAGCACATTAAATGATCACACACCATGATCAAGTGGGATTTGTCCCCAGCATGCAAAGATGGTTCAACATTTGCAATTCAATGAATGTGATACATCACATTAATAGAATAAAAGAAAATGATTATACAATCGTTTCAATATGCACAGAGAAAACATGACTAAATTCAACATTTATTCACGATAAAAACTCTTTTAACAACTGAGGTTTAAAAGGAATGTACCTCAACATAATAAAGGCTATATACAGTAAGCCCACAGCTAACATCAGACTCAATGAGGAAAGGTTGAAAGATTTTCCTCTAAGAGAAGGAACAATACAAGGGTGCTCATGTTCACTACTCTTAATCATCATAGTACCAGAAACCCTAGCTAGAGCAATTAGGCAAGATTAAGAAATAAAAGTTATCAGATTTGGAAAAGAGGAAGTTAAATTTACAGACAACTTAATTTTATATATAAAAAGTTCTAAAGACTCAACCAAAAAACTATTGGATCTAATCAATGAATTCAGTTAAGTTTCAGTGAAATTAACATACAAAATCAGTAGTGTTTTTCTAAATGCTAACAATTTTCCTGCAAAATAAAAAAATAAGTCCCACTTACAATAGCATTAAAAACAACAAAATACTTAGAATAAAAACTAAAGAAGTAAATAAATTTCTACTCAGAAAACTACAGGACTTTGATGAACAAAACTGAAGACGATGCCAATAGGAAGGTATCCTGTGTTCGTGACTTGGAAGACTTAATATTGTTAAAATGTCAATACTACTAAAATTCATCTACAGGTTCAATGAAATCCCTATCAAGATTCCAATGTTTTTTTTTATGGAAATAGAAAAAAACACTCCTAAAATTTATATGGAACCATAAAAGATGCCGAATAGCCAAAGAAATGATGAGAAAGAAGAACAAAGCAGGAGGCATCACTCTTCCTTATTTCAAGGTATATCAAATGGCTATAGTCATCAAAACAGTGTTGGTACTGGTGTAAAAACAGAAGCAGAGCAATGGGACAGAATCTAGAGCACAGAAATGAGCCCAAGCATATACAGTCAGTATTTGACAAGGGAGACAAGAATAATCAATGTAGAAAAAATATGTCTTCAATAAATGGTGTTGGGAAAACTGGATAGTCATGAGTAAAAAAATGAAACTGGACCCATATTACAGCACTCACAAAATTTAACTTGAAATGGATTAAAAGTTTTTTTAAATGTAAGATCTGAGACCATGAAACTCCCAGAAGAAAACATAGGAATAAAGCTTCCTGACATGGATATAGGTCTTGGTAATGATTTTTTGGGATATGATACCTAAAGCACAAGCAACAAAATAAAAAAAATTAACAAGTAAGACTACATCAAACTAAAAAGCTTCCGCATAGGAAAAAAAAATCAACAAAGTCAGTAAGAGATAACAAATGTTGGTATGGATGTGGAGAAAAGGCAACTCCCATGGACTGTTGGTGGGATTGTAAATTGCTGTAGTTGCTATGGAAAACACAATGGAGGATCCTCAAAAATTATAAATAGAACTACCATATGATCTAAGAATCCACTTCTAGTAATACATCCAAAGGACATGAAACCACTAACTGGAAAGATCTGCACCTCCATGTTTATAGCAGCATTATTTACAATAGCCAAGACAGAGAAACAACCTAAGCGTCCCTCAGTAGATGACTGGACAAAGAAGCTGTGCTATATATACAATGAAATAGTATTCAATCATAAAAAATGGGGAAATCTTACCATTTGCAACATGGATGGACTTGAAGCCATTCTGATAAGTCTAATAAGTTAGAGAAAGACAAATACTATATGATCTCACTTGCATATAGAATCTAAATAAACAACAACAAAAGAAACCTCACAGAAAAAGATAGAAAAAGAGCTCAGACTACTCCTGGTTGACAGAGGCAGATGGTAGGTATAGAAGAAATTAGAATGTGGTCAAAGGGTATAAACTTCTACTTATTAGATAAATAAGTACTAGGGATATAATGTACAACATGGTAAATATAGTTAACACAGCTGTATGATATGTAGCAAAGTTGCCGAGAGTAAATCCTATGAGTTTTCATCACAAGAGGAAAATATTTATTATATTTGTATGGGAATATGATGTTAGCTGAACCTACTGTGGTAATCATTTCACAATATATGTAAACCAAACTATCACACTGTACACCTTAAACTTATTAATGCATGTCAATTGTTTCTTAATACAACAGAAAAAAATGAACACTTACATCATTGTCAAATACCATTTGTGTTTAAATGGAATCTGCATAAAGCATCTCTATTTTGTATATTTTCCAAATCATTATTGTAGTTATGTATCAAAAAAGAATATTATGCCATTTTTTTCCCTACTAGGCAAGGATAGCGTAATATAGAAGATTGGTATATAATTTAATAGAATTTAAAAACCACTACAGAGCGATATTCTTTGACACTAGCATTTCTATAGGTACTTTTATATATTCTGCTAAAATATCAAAACACCATTTCCATCTATATAGCCAGCCATACTCTATCACTCTATCAAGTCAAAATTAAACATCTGATCTATAATTACTCAGGAAGGGAAAAAAAAAGCAAATGTTATTTTAAAATTTGCTAATCTGATGAATTAATCAAAGGCACTTTTTAGACAGATCTTTTACATCTTTTTGCTAATATGTGTAAGAACGGAGATGTACTACATAGTCATATTAAAAAAAAAACCCTTTAGTGAGTTTTTTTTTTAATTATCCCTTTGATTAAAACTCTTTCATGGGAAAAAGGAAGAAAAAGAAAGAAACCATACTACCTTATGTGCAACCAGGTATGAAATTAACCAGGTGCTATTTTTACTTTTTCTGGTTACAATGGACATAGAAATATGAGGAAAACATGAATGTTCTCAGATTTGATACTACATACTTAAAAATCCATTTAGGCAAAACTCTGCAAAGTACAGAGCAGTAAAACAGTATCTCTTCATTTTACCTTGGTCAATATAGATCTTTCCATCTTAAGTATTTTATTGGCAGCTTAAAATAATTTAAAAAATAAAAATTTTAAAAGATATCATCTAAACAGATTAGCTTAAGTCTGGGAAATGTACTGAGCATTTAAATGTTTTCCACCTCATTTTAAAGGTTAAATTACAAATATGGCCACGCTTTAGCTCAGAAATCCTTAGTCAAGAGCCTTCCCACCTCAAATAAGCCTAGTAAATAATTTTTAAGAAGCTTAATGTAGAATACATATATTTTAAAAATGTATATAAACACACCAGTGCTTGCTAGCTTTTCTATGGAATGGGACTCTATATTTTCTCTTCACCCTTCTCCACTCTGCTCTGCACGCCTAGGGCTAAAGAAATGAGCTCCATCAATAGGCTCCCTTGTCCTCCGCCTTCTGGTTAGTTTGGGCCAATGGCTTTTGAGCACTTGCAGTGGGCGTGATTCTCCCAAGCCATAATCTAGTGAGGAAAATGGCACAGTACCCCACAAAGAAAGGTGAAAAAATATAAGTCGGGACAGTGTTTTGTGTCAATTGTTCACATTAATTCAGTTTCCTTCTAGTAATTGTGATACTGATCTATCTATGCATTTTATTCCAGCATCACTATTCTCAAATGCTTTTAATGCTCTCCAGAATTAGACTTCTATTATTACCAGCCAAGAAACTGCTGGGTAAACTCTAGTGTTTGCTGTTGTTCTATAGCCAGTGAGGTATTTATATCGCTTCACACCTTGGAAAAATTCAAGAGTTTTTAATTTCCCTACAGGTTCTCGAGGAGATGATCTCTCAATAGGGTCCCACTGCTTCATAGGATCTCACTGACTCCAAGGAGAAACAACACTTTAACATCAATTCTGATAGATGTTAGGTTTTTAAGATACATTAAGATTTCTAGTTTTCCTGGGTGCCTGGGTGGCTCAGTCGTTAAGCGTTTGCCTTCGGCTCAGGTCATGATCCCAGGGTCCTGGGATCGAGTCCCACATCGGGCTCCCTGCTCAGCAGGAAGCCTGCTTCTCCCTCTCCCACTCCCCCTGCTTGTGTTCCTGCTCTCGCTGTCTCTCTCTGTCCAATAAATAAATAAAATCTTTAAAAAAAAAAAATTTCTAGTTTTCCTTTTAAAGCAGGAACAGTGATTTGAATATATTAAACACAATTGGAGTGATCAACTAATCAAAATAATTAGATTAACAAATTAACAACTCCGATACTCCAATCCCAAAAGTGTTCATATAAACTAATGACGGTGAGTAACGCTGCCACATATGCAGGAGCAGAAACCAAGATATGGTACAATTTATTCTGAGTCACCAGGGAGTGGGGAGAGGGGAATACTCAACGGAAGGAGCCAGGAGTGGATACATGAAGGGTGAACAGGTTTGTCGTGGAATATATAGTGTATGGTGTGTAAATTGCCCAAGTTCAAATGTGGAATGTAGAGTGGCAGAGGATGACGTGACAATGAGGAGTTACATTTTTAAGGCATTATTTTTTAAAGCACTTGCTAGTTTCTGCCTCTGGGCATTCTGCCAGACTATTCTCATTCATTCCAGAGTGCTAGTCACTACAAGGAAAGTATAAAATATATACTTGCAAGATGTATACCTTCTCAGAAAATACTCCTTGAATGACTTGATCAAATAACATTCTTTTATAAATTTTTACTGTAAGTTTTCCTGGATGGTTAAAATTATTTTAGTTATGAGTTTCCTAGATATTCTGTATTTAGTTTAAGGTTTTTTCCATCAACCTTACAAAGTTATATTTAAAATGTACAACATGAGGATTTTATGTGCATATAAGCTGCAAAAGGATTCCCTGAGTTAATTAATCCATCCATCACCTCCCATTTTATCATTTTGTATGTGAGAACATTTAAGTTCTACTCTTACCAAATTTCAGTTATACAGTTCAGTGTTATCAACTACAGTCATCATGTCATGCAGTAGATCCTCAGATCATATTCATCTTACGGCTGAAACTTCGTAGACTTTTACCAACCTCTCCCCATTTCCTCCACCCTCAGATTCCACATATAAGTGATACCATGCAGTATTTGGCTTTCTGCCTGGTTATTTCATGTAACATATTGCTGGCCAGTTTCATCCATTTTATTGATGACGACAGGATTTTCTTCTTTGATAAGGCTGAGTAATATTCCACTGTATATGTATACCACATTTTCTTGATCCATTTATCTATTGATGGACACTTAGGTTGCTTCCATACCTCCACTACTGTGAATAATGTTGCAATGAACATGGCAGTGCAGATTAAATATATTGCATTTAAACAAGAAAATGCAGTGGCTATTTGAGATAGCTTTCGGTCACGTAACTTCAAAGTCACGGTGAAGTTTATTCTAAAGTAAAGTTAAAATCATCAAAATAATCATTGAAAGGTATGTATAGATTCTTCTATTTCCCATTTCCTTGTTTGCATCTGATTCTAAAAGCAAGAATTTCAACTGTGGCCTGTGTTCAGTGTTTTGAAACCAAGGTACTTCTTGCTTAACTGGCAGCAAACGTCAATGGTAACATACCCATTGCTGCAAAGATTACTCCTTCCATAGGGCATCTGTGTAAAGGCAGTTCCTCTCTCCCTCCTCTCTCTTGCAGTAATACCTATTCATTTTATAAGGTTCAGTTGCAGTACATTACCCTCCAGAAAAACTGCCCTTCCTGATTAGGCTGGATTAGGTGGCTGCGTCTGTGTTTTCTCATGCCCTGCGCATTTACAGATTAGTCGTGACCCATTGCTGCACCTACTATGTGGTTTAGCGATTATTTATGTGCTTATTTTCTCACTAGACTATGAACTCATTAAAGATAAAAACTTTTATTTTTCTTCATATTCCCAGTACCTAGCATGTTGTTGGCTATTAAGTAATAAATATTTGTTTCATAAATGCATAAATGAATTTCACTTTTTTATACCAAGACAAAGCTTTTAATAGTTGCCCCGTTGAGCCTAAATCTAAGCAGAGTAACACACTGAAAGTTGTCAGAGCAATTCCAGCCTCCTCACAACTGTTAAGCCTTTCTGGAAACCATCTGCTCTGGAAGCAGTCTTCAGAAATCGGTGCTCCTAAATACAACTTATTCTTGACTTCCTTTTGGTTGTTGTCATTATTTTTTTTAAAATATGGTGTTTGTGGCTTAATTTAAAAGGTACCTTGCCAGCAAAGCAATCCATTGGTTAACCTTGCTAACTTTGGTTCTGGTCTGACTTGAGAAACTGACTATGATACTAAGGGAGATTTCACAATCGATTGCTTGATTTCAGGCATTATCCACTACGGCTTACCTAACAAAGCATAATGGATTCATGGCTTCTTTAACCCAAAGAACATTCTGAACAAAGGATCATAAAATATAATACGCTATTGCCTGCACTCATTTTTCATGTCTTGTGTGGTTGGGCATAAATGAAATCACTTAGCTAACATCATTTGCCCAGCTTTGCCTTTTCTTTCCAACCTAGCTTCCACTTTTCTATCATCAGCACCTGTTCCTGATAATGCCCTGGTCTCATTCAGAGATACCCTGCTAGGTTGTCCTTTTCCAATCTGGGACATAATGTGCCCCCCCCCCCCACAATGCTCACTTGTAGCCCATCACTGAGACCCTCAGTGTATCTTGCAGTTTATGAACTGGATCTCATCACTGCTGGGCTTTCTGAGCCTGTTAAGAGAATATCGGCAAGATTAATCTGATAAATGCATTTGTTCACTGGAGGAAGCTTAAGAAAACACTCAAGGACTTATGCAGTTACAATTACTATTTTCCAATTCTATGGTTCTCTGCTTAGAGGGAAATGGGTTGTTTCATGGCCAGTTACCAGGGACTCATTTTGATCCTGAAGCATACTCTACTCTTGCATTCCATATCTACGCAAAGAACCATCTCTGGTTTGGATATGGGATTTTGCAATGCATTTCAAAATAAAGTAGAGTTTCCACTTCCCACTTATCTGTCTTGAACATATTTTCTTGCTCTCCACACACCTTGAAATTTGAATCCATAAGAGAGATATAGATAAAAGCAGCATGATGTGGTAGAAAGTGGCTGCCTCTGATAACAAGAGACATATATGTGTCCTTAACCAGGCACTTACTACCCATGTGAATCTGGTGAATTTTTTTCTTTGAAGTAGCTTAAGTTTTATTATCTTACATGGGAGATTATAATTCCTGCTTTGCCTGTTTTGTAGGCTTGTTTTGACTACCAAATAATTTTATGGGAAGAAATGTGTGCAAAACATTTGTTAATTTATTCGTTGGTTAATTGCCAATTCTGTTACTCTGTGGCAAAAAATTACTGTTCTAGTAATTTCATCATCTTCAACTTTTATGATTTTTACCCTCCTGGTTTGGTTTGAGTAATTTGGAAATAGTGTTTCTATGCCTGGAAAGATGTTCCTCAAGTTGCCGTCCTATCATAAGACACACGCTGATGACACATGCATGTCACTCAATGATGAAACATTTTTACTACCTTCATGAAGCACCTATTTTTCATTTGTGATAGAAAATACACTCCATGTAATATAATTCATCTAGAATCTCCTACATTCAAAAAATTCAGTTCCCTATCTCAACAGCACTTTGTATGTGCTATATTAGATCACGGATATTTGTTTTATGTCTTTATCTCCCAACAGACTCAGGACCACAACTACTAGACACTGTGTTTGCAGCTTTATAAATAGACCTAAAGGACTTAGCATAGTAACTTCGGAGTAATTGTTTTGAGGTTTGTTCAGGATTCATTAATGGATAATTTCAGAAAGTGATTAAGTATGGGCTATTAAAACACTTCCTAATGCGCAGGCACAAATTCACTTACTAATGTTGCAGAAACACAGGCTTCAAATTTTGCCAAAATGTCCTTAAAATCTTCAAGTGGATAATTCTGCAACAAAATAGTTTATTTCACATACACTGAGCATAAAACAGAGTGAACAATATATAACACATTGGATAATGCTGTTGCTTATTTTTGTGAGGATACCTGCTGGATCTAGACCTTTGTGCTAATATTTTCTGTTGCCCCAGAAACAATATTTTTTACTATAAAAATGTATTGCCTGATAGAAGTTTCTAATATGGTAAACTACATAAAGTTATTCATCACAACTTTAAAGATAGAAATATTCATGGATTATGTTGATTTCCAGAGTTTTATGCACTGGAATAGTTAAGTATACATCTTATTGATAAATAAGGGGAACATGGGCCCTATTTTTCTTTTTCAATATGCATCTAACCCAAAGTGAAAAGAAGGAGCATACAGGCCTGTTGTTGCCATGCACACTACTGATCAGAGTGCGTAAAGCAGCAAGGCTTTTAGGTCCTTTGTCTAGTGAAGCCTGTCTGCATGAAGAGTTCAGTGAGGTTTTTAGCATATTATTCTCATTAGGCTATGCAGGAATTTCATTTCGCAAATCCAATTGATACGAACAGATGATTGGTGGCAAAATTCCTGCCCGTTACAGCGAAAATTTTCATTTACTTTTGCAGGGTGGAAATTATTGAAGCAGAGCTCACTGCATTTTTTGACAAATTAACTGAGGGAGAGTGAGGGAGGGAGGGAAAAGTGCAGGCACATTAGAGGAGAAGACATGTTCCCTGCAAAGGCATCATTCACGTTATAGGCAAACCAGGTCCATTTTGAGGATGTATGTATACCGTTACTTTCGTAAGAAAATTTGGAGTGCTCATGAATTTTAAAATTCAAGTATTAGTGACACTGTTTTACTATTTTACAAACTAAATGAACTTAAAGTAGGTCTAGGCTATTGGCAAATTTAAAATAAAATGTTTAGGGGCGCCTGGGTGGCTCAGTCGGTTAAGAGGTTGACTCTTGATATTGGCCCAGGTCATGATCTCAGGGTCCTGGGATCGAGCCCCAGGTCAGGTTTTGTGCTTAGTGGGGAGTCTGCTTCAGGATTCTCTCCCTCACCCTCTGTCCCTGCCCCCACTCGCTGGCATGCTCTCTCTCAAATCTTAAATTTTTTAAATTAAAATAAGATAAAGTGGTTCAAGTGAGAAAACTGTTATCCAGGATCTTCATCCAGGAATTTTTAGTTGCCAGTTTCCTTTTGGTTTTCTGTACCATTACAGTGAGTATCCTTTAATGGTGAGATGCATAGAACAAGAAGCAACATCACTTTGATATAAATGCAGAAAAATGATTTTAAAAAATCAGAAACCCTTCAGAAGCTAACAGTAGGTCCAAAAGTGGCTCTAGGATAAATAGCTTTTATGGATTTACCAAAATTTAAGGAGTATACAGTATCACTTACTGTAAGCCAAAAAATGTTTTCTAAGGCTGTTTTTTTTTTTTTCTGTCCTTCCTTAATAATTGGGTACTGTAGTTCTCTTTAAAAAGTTAACAAAAACCCTTTGCTAAAAGTGAAACAGATCTTCCTGAGAAACTAATTTTCAAGCAATGCCACATGAACATTTATAAAGAATGCCCTATTCTTAAAAAAAAAAAAAAAAAAACACAAAAAAACTCTTGAAGGCATTGTATTTACTAGGTACTCAAGGATCCTTAGAAGAGATTGGGATGAAAGGTTAGCCCATCCTTACTAGACTTACCTTGAGTTCACCAATATGGCAGTACATATAAGTGCTGACCTCACAATCCAGCATTGAAATTTTGAGTCTTTAGTTTCAATTTTTTTAATTTACCTTAGAAATAGTCATTTTGATCTATTTTGAAGAAAAAAAGGTGTTTCCCAATAAGTATCTCCCATGCTTCCCCTCCAATCACCTCACTCCTTTCTCCTACCCGCAGCTCATACAGTTCCCGAAGCAATCATACCCCTCAATTAGATCTTGCTCATGTAGGTTCATCATTGTCTTGAAGCTATTCATAAAAATTTTATGGTAAGGAAACATCCTAGTTAAGAAGTTAAACCCTAGTTAAAAGTCATTATCGGTTTTGGGGTTAATAGAAATTCTAAAAAGTTACTTTTTGTACACATAAACACACATTCCACAAAGGGGTAGCTTTTTTCGGTAAGTTAGTGTAACCCATTAAGTGCAGTAATATACCAAAGAGAGTCAAAATCTCTTTTAAGGCACAGAAAGAGCTGTTAGTGGTATCAAGTTTCCTTTACTTGTGTTAAACACTGTAACTGAAACAAGGAAAAATTTAGAAATGCATGTGAGAAACATATTGAGAATTGATCTGTAAAAGGCAAAAAGATAAAGGAAATTGCAAAAACACATTTCTAATTTCAGAATGGGATTTATTTATTGTGCTCATAGAAAGTATAACCAGGACCTTGAAGAATTTGGGGTAATGTTAATGCCTTCTTGCTTATTTGAGGAGGGCCTTATTCACGGGAGCTGGCCTTTACTAAATGGCAGTAACAGCCAGCATAGTGGCATTCTTTTGCCTTTTTTTTTTTTTTTACATAGTACCTTTGTCAGGAAAACAAAAATTCAACTCTTGAAATTTGAAAGCAGATATGAAACAAACAACATGGTAAGGATAGAAGTGCTTTTTAGTCAAGTTTATTTCCTTCTGGTCAGTCCCTGCAAACCTAAGGAAATACTTTGAATATTCCTAACAAGTTGTTAAGATATGGATCCATTTTAACTCCTACGTGATTCTTCAGGCGTATCTTTGGGATATGTTCCCTTACATGCCTCACAGATCATTGGCATAGGAAGAATTGTAATATAGGAGTCATGATAATTTATATCACTTAGTGCTCCATGTTAGGTACACTTACGTACAGGTATTATCTTGTTTAATCTTTATAAAAATTGTATGAGACGTCATGCTATTATCCTCATTTTACAATTAAACTCAATGTTTAATTTTTCTTAAGTGACTTGCTCCAGGAAACACAGTACGTGACAGAATCCAGGCTTTGATTGGTCTTCTCATCCTCTTCGTAGTGTCTTCCACAGAGAAGTTCTTTAAGTACAACTTCTATTTCATAGAGGACTTTGGTGTTGTGTCTAAAAAGTCATTGCCAAACCCAAGGCCATCCAGATCGTCTAGGTTATTTCTAGGTGTTTATTTTTTTAAGATTTGAGAACGTGCATGCACGCAAGAGCACATAGGGGGAAGGGGACAGGAGAGTGACAGAATTTCAAGCAGACTCTGCCCTGAGCATGGACCCCGATGCAGAGCTCGGCCTCATGACCATGAGATTAGGACCTGAGTCAAAACCAAGAGTCGGAAGCTTAACTGAATGCACCACACAGGGAAACCTAGGAATGTGATTTTAAATACAACAGACCTATGATCCATTTGGGCTAATTTCTGTGAAGGGTGTAAGACCTGGGTCTAGCTTATTTTTTTTCCCATATAGATACCCAGTTGTTCTTGCAACATTTGTTGGAAAGACCATCCTTTTTCCATTAATTGCTTTTCCTCTTTTGACAAAGATTAACTGTATTTGTGCCTATTTTGGGGGCTAGTCTGTCCCATTAATCTATTTGTCTATTCTTATGTCAATACCACATTTTATTACCATAGCCTTATTTAAATCCTGAAGTTCACTGCTGCCAGTCTTTTGTCTCTGTTCTTTTCCTTCAGTATTCTGTTGGCTATCCTAAGTCTTTTGCCTTACTGTATAAACATGAGAATCTGTTAGGCAATATCCACAAAATAGCTTGCTGGGATTTTGACTGGGATTACATTGAAACTCGATCAAAATAGAACGGACATTTTTAACAATATTGACTCTTCCTGATCGTGACCATGGAAGGTTTCTCCACTTGTTTAGTTTTGAGTTCTTTTGTCAAGTTTTGTAGTCATCTTGCTGTAGATATCATATTTTTATTAGATTTATACCTAAGTATTTTTTTAGTGCTAATGTAAATGGTATTGTATTTTTATTTCAAATTCCAACTGTTCCTTATTGGTATATAGAAAAGCTGTAGACTTGTAGATTAACCTAATATCCTGCAACCTTATTATAATTGCTTATTAGCTTCAGGGTTTTTTTTCATTCTCTTGGATTTTCTACATAGACAAGTGGGTCATCTATAAAGACATTTTCCTTCTTTTTCATCTTGGATATTTTTTTTTAAAGATTTTGTTTATTTGACAGAGAGCGAGAGAGACAATACAAGCAGGAGGAGTAGGAGAGGGAGAGGAAGGCTTCCCTGTGCAGCAGGGAGCCCGATGTGGGGCTCGATCCCAGGACCCTGGGATCACGACCTGAGCCGAAGGCAGATGCTTAACGACTGAGCCACCCAGGCGCCCCTCATCTCAGATATTCTTTATTTCTTTTTGTCTTATTGCATTAGCTGGGTCTTCCAGTGTGATGAAAAGGATTGTTGAGAGGGGACATCCTTGCCTTGTTACTTATCTTAGTGGGAATTTTAGTTTCTCACAAGTATGGCATCAGCTCTAGGATTTTTTGGTAGATACTCTTTACCATTTTTTGGTAGATACTCTACCATATTTTATTTGGTAGATACTCTTTACCTCTATTCCTAGCTTGTTGAGAGTTTTTTTTATCATGAATGGGTATTGGTTTGTGTATTTTTACACTGAATTTGTTAATGCTTTTAGTACTCTTTACAACTAGATTGTAGGTTATATACTAATAATTCATAAATATAATTATTTTTGTGTGTGTGGTGTTTGGTTTTTGTTTTGGGGGGAGGGCAAAACCAATTTCCTCCCAACCATTTGAGAAAAAAATATTTTTGGAACATACTCTTGCTTCAAAATAGAGCGGAGAACATGGTTTTGGAGAGAGAAAGCCTTTAAATGTTTAATTTGTGTTAAGCATTCATAAAGATAATAATGGCTATGAGAATCTCCCATCATCCACCACACATCACAACTGTTAATCATTTTCTCTAAGTGCTTTTCCATTTGGCAAATGATAGCTTAGTAGCTCTCGGTGGAAATGGATAGCACATCCTCTACTTAATCACATGGAACATTTAAGCAAAAAGAGACAGTTTCACCTATAGGCAAGTTGTTCATGGACATCTTGAATTATTTCTAATATGCATGAGCTTTTTACTTCATAATCAGAGAGTTGACTCATGATATAAATTCAAGAATCTTTAACCTTGCTCTTTACATCTCTAAGTTAAAAAAAATTTTTTTTTTCTTGAACAAGTACATGATGGGAAAAGGGAACGTTCACTGCCCCTTCAGATTGACTCCTTTTTCTGCTTTTGGTTAGCTCTGCCCCGAGGTCTCAGTTCGATCCTGAGCTTCTCCATCATCCTCCCAGCTCCATACTCCTCCTGCTCTTGGTTCTGACACTAGATCCCTATTTCAGCTGCTTGGTTTAGGGCTCTGCTTTGTCCAGATGCCTCTAGGACTTCACTTCCCTATCGCTTTTATAAAGGACATCAGTACTATGCTCTTGTATACCCCTAATACCATGAGATCTAGAAATGGCTCAAGGAGTTCCCCTCCCTTTTTAATGTCCTTTTAAGGACATTTTCCTTCCCTCCTTTCTCAACTTCTCAGCTTTGAGTCTCATGTTATCAGGTCCTTTACCCTAATGTTTACTGATGCCTAGTCTTCTTTATTCCTTAGTACTTATGGCTTCTGACTATCACTAACAACATTCTTGACTTAGTTGTCACTTTAATATTCCCTTGGTTCCTTGAATCCACTTCTCCAATGATTTAATCCTCTATTCTTTGTCAGCTACTCACTCCAGTATAAAATCCTGCCTTTGCCATTAGTTTAACTGTAACTTAGAACTGCAATCACATGATCGAGATGGCATTGCTATTAGGTCTAGTAATGGAGAACACCACTGTCAACAGGACTGTGTTGTTTGTTTCAGCAAAGCTCTGCCAAGTTAAGATTCAACTATATATCAACAAATGACTTTGTTTTCTTCAAGAAATTCCTGCCAATCAACTAATACCTTTACCTAAGTCAGCTCACAGGGGTTTAAAAAAAAAAAAATCTCCCTACAACAATTACTTATCTAGGGCGCCTGGGTGGCTCAGTTGGTTAAGCGACTGCCTTTGGCTCAGGTCATGATCCTGGAGTCCCGGAATTGAGTCCCACATCGGGCTCCCTGCTCAGCAGGGAGTCTGCTTCTCCCTCTGACCCTCTTCCCTCTTGTGCTAGCTCTCATTCTCTCTCTCTCAAAAACAAAAAAATCAAAAAAACAAACAAGCAAACAAAAAACAATTACTTATCTAGTCCTGCTTCAAAACACACCCTCAGGGTGCCTGAGTGGCTCAGTCATTAACCATCTGCCTTCTGCTCAGGTCATGATCCCAGCGTCCCTGGATCGAGTCCCACATCGGGCGGGATCCCTCCTTGGAGGGAAGCTTGCTCTCCCTCTCCCTCTCCCACTCCCACTGCTTGTGTTCCTGCTCTCGCTTTCTCTGTCTCTGTCAAATAAATAAATAAAATCTTAAAAAAAAAAACCACCCTTGTTTTATCTATCAATTCTAAACAGTCGTATCACTAGTTTTGTTCGGTTTCCAGCCTTGAAAACTTCACTTTAAAACGTAAGCCCACAGCCCTACACCTCTAAAGATCTTTCCTGACTTCCTCCTTTGGAAACATGACTGGGACTATGAAGTTCATGTTCTCCCTTACTGTAGTGAGTTCTAATAAACTTAGTTTTGCTTTTTTAACAGCTTGCTGGTGATATTTTGGAGACTTTAACACAATTCACCCACGATACTAATTTCAAGCAGTCTACCGTCTGACACTATTATAACATACTCCTTCCATGCCAACTCCATCAACCCTACAATTCCATGGAAAACTTAAATCCATTGATCTTATTAATATTTACTATCCTTCACTGCCTCCTGACCTAATGTCTCTCTGTATCTATCTTCAACTCTCTGGCCATAATCACTCCCTTGTATACACCCTCAATATCAAAGCCCTTCATGTATGTCATCACATTTACTTGGAAAACTAACACCCATCAAATCTAATTCTCCGGTCCTCAGATCCATGAAAGGACGGCTGGTGACACGCATCTATGTGGAACAGTCTCACTTTAAGTTTCTTACTAAAATCTTGAAGTTGGTCCTTAGTGCTGCCTGGAGCATACTCTCTACTGCCTCAGTTCACTAACTCACATTCTTTCCAGGCCCCTGCTCTCTCTCCAGAGTTCTAAGTCCCCTTCTCAATTCATTACTCCTAGTTCCCTGAGAAATTTGAAGCAAGAGAAATCCCTTCTTCAGTTTCCATGCCACATTTACTCACCTACCAGTATTTTAATAAAATCCTTCTTTTGGGTAAAATTGCATCATCCCTTCTCCCCTTTTACTCACTTATTCTCATCAAGTATACAAACAGGCTATTCTTTCGCCCATTACAAAGACCAAACAAGCCAATGTTTATCATCCCATTTTCCTCTAGCAACTATCCCACTTCTCTGCTCTTTTTAAGAGGTTAGTTCATTAAAAGGGTTATTTATGTGCTATGTATACCTCCTTTCTATCTTAAATCCGCTCCAATTGGAACTTCTCCATATTACCAAAACCAATGGTTGACTTTTAGTCTTCAGCTGATTTATCGGAAGCATTTGGCCAAACTCCTTTCTCTTTGAAATATCTTAAATTTATCTTCCAGGGCAACACATTCTTCTGGTTTTTGCTCTTCCTTACTTCCTGTCTTTAAATATTATGATTTTTTTCTCATAACTCTGAACATCTGGACCCTTGATGATCTTACCCAGTTTTATGGCTTTAAGTATCTTTTAAATGTAACCAGTACCATAACTTCTGTCTTCAACTAGCACCTTCCCCTGAGCTACAAATCCCTCTCGTTGCTGCGTGGACATTCTTCCTTGGATATCCAGACATCCTAAATTTGCCATGTCCAAAACAGAACCTTATCTTCTCCAAGCTTTCTCCCACAACCTGTCACTTCCTTCCATGGGAACTTCCAATTTCTTAGGCCCAAAACACTGGAGTCCTATTTAACTTCTCATTTTTCTCCTTTATATTCAACTAGTTAGCAAATCCTCTTGGTTACACCTTCAAAATGTACCTACAGTCTGACCACTAACAGCATCCTAGTCCAAATCAAAAAGTTTCTCACCTGGATGATCAAAATAGCTTTCTAACTGGCCTCTCTGCTAACACCCTTATACATTATCTACCTCAACACAGCAACCAAAGTGATACGGATAGAACAGTGTCAGACTATTTTTCTCTTCAGCTCAAAACTCTCCAGGTTTCCCATCTCAGAGTAAAACCAAAATGTCTGTGATATTTTAAGAGGTCTGTGTGATCCTTCTCCCTTAGGGTTCTGATCCTGCCTCCCATTGCTCTTTCTACTGCTTACCAGCTATTCTAGCTTCAGAAGTTCCTCAAATATGCTTGGTACATACATACTTACCTGAGGACATTTCCATGTGTTATTTCCATTTCGAGGAATGTTATTTCTCCAGATACTCATGGTTCACTCCCATAAAATCTTGTTCAACATAGTTGTCTTAGTAAGGTCTTCCTGGGTCATCCTTTTACAAACCACAGTGCTCCCTTCATCCCAGCACCCCTACCTTTTACTCTGCCTTATTTTTATTTCCTTAGTTTAGTGTAGGTTTCCCATGCACTAGAATATAATCTTTACAAGAATAAGGTTTTTCCTGATTTGTTTTTTTCACTGCTTTATCCCCCGAATCTAGAAAATTGCCTAACATATAGTAAGTGTTGAGTTAATTTTTTGTGGAACAAATGTATTGAAATTAATGCTTTAAAAACTATACTTACTTCGGTTTGAGACACATTTCACAAGTTACATTCTCCTATAGATTTTTAATCTGTCCAGTTGTTTTTGGCTGCCTTTCTCCAAATATAGAAATTAGCTGAATGTTACTTTTATTATTCATCATATTTTCAGTAATGTCACATTGTTTCCTATGAAAGTTGGGTCATAATACTTTGCTATTTAATGGGAGGTCACAAATCAGGACATTAACTGGCACTTTTCTCAACTGTTATATTGATTGCGTGAGCCAACTTCAGAAAAGCAGGAATAAAACGATTTCCATGCCAAAGCTCAGTAGATCATAGAACCACTTTTAATAAAATCCTGGGAAATTTTGCACAGAATAAAAGCATAAAAGTTTTATATCCTACAAGTAACATTAAAGTAAATGCATTTGGGAAGAATTATTTCAGGCATTTCCAATGGACACTTTTATGAGGTGCTGTTGATCAACGTTTCTAAAGTATCACATTGAGCAGTTTTATTTCCTATCACATTTCTTTTAGAAGTAGTAAATAGCTATGATAATTCTTATTTCATCATCCTTGTCACATGTAACAAGCAATAATCCCTCTTGTTTTCATTATTAAAAATGGGTACTGAATATTGAAAGACTACATATAACAACTCTGTCAAAGTCTTGCGGCTACCAGGGTGGTAATTTGTCCGTGAGTAATGGCTGCACGTAAAAGAAATATGTAGGGTTAAACTCTGCTTCGACCAAAAACCTTTTTGAAAAACAAAAACAAAAACAAAAAAACACATAGCTCTAGAGTTTCCAAAAACTGCAGTTGTTGTCTTTGCAATTGCAAGTAAGATGACTTTTAGGTGTGGCTCGAGCAGACACATTAAAATTTTGCATCTTCATTGTAATATGTATGAGAAATACGTAAATAGCAGATATGGAACTCAGCAAATACCCAGATGGTGAGAATGAAAATGAAAGAAGTTTGGAAAATCTTGATTATTGAATTAATGACCAACTAATACCTAAATATTATTTAGTTACAGAAGGTGGAGTTAGATTGGTTCACTTAAAAGGAAGTTACCAGATCTACTCTCCAGAGAGAACACTTGTTAAAGCATCTGACTTTAAATGACTGAGTAAATAGTGATGACCAAGGTGTTAGACATAAGTATTTCAATTTTACTATCCCAGTGTGTTGTTTTATTCTTGCTAGTAACACAAAGAAAGGGAGAACTAATTGTCACTGCTATCCTTAAAAGTTAAATAGGTACTCTGAAATTCATTTTTTCATATATGTTAATAGAAAATATATTTCCTAAAACACGGCATCCTTATAAAGTCTAATCACACCTATACTTTTGTACATCCAGAACAAAAATGTCGTTCTCCTGCTTTCCATCTCATTAAATGGCAAATACTTCTCTCAATTGTCCTTATGTAATAACTAGTCTAGGTAGAAATTATATTTCCTCTTCAAAAATTTTATAATCACATTCTAGAAATTCTGAGATTAGCACACCTTTGTTTTACTTTAACACAAAATTGCACTACTTCTTCTAGCCGATGCTTAAAATATCTAATGCCATGAAAAAAGGTCTAAATGGGGGTGGGGGGGACCATCACCAAGTGGTTGTTACCATTTTGGCTTCAACACTTGTCTCCACCTTTCACTAGCTGTGCAACTTTGAACAGATTACATTATCACTAAGTTATTTTTCTATGTCATTTAAGAAAAATACCTTGTTTTGAGAACGTGAAATGTCAAAGTATTTCATAAACTGTAAAGTGTCCCACACATCTTATGAGTAAACATATTTAAGTAAAATGCACCTTAAATGTATGTAATTTACTTCAGATAGAATTTTATGCTTTTCCTCCAATTTTTATTGTTTATATGTAATTATTGGGAACATATTTCTCAAAATACCTATACAAATAAGTGTGCTGATTATGAAGACTTACTGGTCCTTTATTTCTGACGGAAAATTTTCTAAACCTTCCCCAAGAACAATGATTTTCTGTTTTTATCTGTAATAATAGTTATGAGAACAGGTGTAGGAAGTTAATCTTCTAGGCAGAACACAAATCTTCACTATTTGAGTGTTTACATTCAGAAATTTTATTTTTATTTGAATGTAAATATATGGGGTTTTGGAGGCAATGATGTATAGGGCATATATCTGTCACACAGCTTTACTGTGGTCCCGTAGACACATCTCTATCTTACTGGCTTGTTAAAATTTTGAAATGTGCACACCAAACCAACAAAGAGTAGCATTTAATTACGACTTCAGTGTTGCCCTCTTTTCTCCTCATCTATGTAACGCACATAATAGTATCCATCTTGAAGTGTTGTATGCACAATTAAATGAGATAAAGCAACTTTAAAACTACAAGAAAATATAGAAGGAGATCTTTATGATCTTTGAGTTGTCAGGGACTTAAAAAAATGAAGGACCACAACAACCATAGAAGAAAAAGTCGAGGTTTGATTAGATACTATTATACTATGTGAAAAATTAAGCAGTGCATTAGAGAAAGTATGAAGTATATAGCAAAGGGAGATCATGAAAATAAAAATCCACAAATCAACATTAAAAAGGTGTTAATGATCAACAAAAGACACGAGCAGAAATTTGAAAAGAAACTCAAAAGGTCAATAAAAATGTGAAGTGATGCCTAATTTGTGAAAAATAAAAAACATGACAAAATAAAATTTTCAACCTAAAGAACCACTAAAAATTCAGATATTAGAGTTTGGTCAGAATGCATGTTAAATATGAAATTTCTCAAAAGGGTTTTTCAGATACTGATTAGTACAGCTATTCTGAAGAGAAATTTGAGAATTAAATATTAGAATAGTTCATGCTTATAGGACCCAAAGATTCTCTTCTAGGTACAGGTCTTAGAGAAATTTTTACCTATGCAAAAGGAAACATGGAACTACTAGAAAATTCACTGAAGCATTGTTATATTGTAGGATTATAAATCACATTTTATTAAAAATATCAAAAAATTTCAAAATAATCTTCATATGATTAGAAAAGGAATGAACATACGTTTCTCACATCATGAATCTCAAAAATAGTGCTGATTGGAAACTGATTAATGGAGTGTCAAGCTTATGTACTTTTAAAAAAGCACATACACAAAAACGCTATATTTAAAGGACAAGTATGAAGTGTGTACTGGAAGGACACATCAGATACAAGACAGTGAGTGTCAGTGGGTTGGGGGAAGGGAAGGGAAGGCAAACCGGGATAAAGGAGACAAATGAAGGCTTTAGTTAATTATGGGCTACCAGCGGCATAGGACCAGGATTCATCAATCCAACCCTTAAGATGCAGAAAAGGAAGCAAGGTAAATCTAATAGCATTTCGTGTAATATGGACAATTTTAATTTCCTACCTTTTCCAGTAAAGTTTAGTCAAATTCAATTTTAACTTTCATTTTGCCAGTTTCTTAAAAGTTGCTATTTTTGGTCCTTACAAAATATTCAATTTCACTGAAGCAATAAACCAATATAATGTGGGAAGTATGATAAATTCAGATGTCAGAATTTCAAAATATTATTACTATCTGAGTGATAATGATATAAAAATAAACACTGGTATTGACATCCCCTTTCAGAAGCTGGTATTTATTTTCTATATTAATCAAAGTTCTTCATGCGCAGAGAAACACTGAATTTCACTGGAGCTGCCGGAGTCGGACAGGACTGAATATCTGTTTAAGAAGAGAAAAGTGTGGAGATTTTCCTATTCCACTGAAGATATTTCTGATTCGTAATCACAGCGTGCTAACTTTCAGCTTCCAGACCGATAAACTTTCATAGCATCCTGGGTGAGCTAGCACAGTGCCTGTGGGAGGGTTATTTTATTTTTTATTTATTATTTTAAAGATTCTATTTATTTTTTGACAGACAGAGACAGCAAGAGAGGGAACACAAGCAGGGGAAGTGAGAGAGGAGAAGCAGGCTTCCCGCGGAGAAGGGAGCCCCATGCGGGGCTCGATCCCAGGACCCTGGGATCATGACCTGAGTCGAAGGCAGACGCTTAACAAATGAGCCACCCACGCGCCCCTGGAGGGTTCTAAGTACCGGTCAGTAGTGTGGAGAAGATCCTTCTTATAGCCCTCGGAATTTCTGTTCAAGTAGTTTTCTTTCTAGTTTCAATAAAGAACCTCTTGATCGAAGCCAGAAACTACACTGAGACTTTCACTACACAGACACAAGAAAGAAAAGGTTAATACTTTACACTAATGGACTTGTACAATTCATATTTTGCACCCTCACACAAAATCGATTAGGTCCTGATAATGTCCCAGATGTAGAATTATGAAAATTTTACCTGTTAGATAATTTAGCCAAACCTTTATATTAAGGTGGCCAGTTGAAGATTACACAGCATACCTCCAAGACTTCTGATCTGAAGTCCAGTGTTTTTTTTTTTTGGCCATACAGCTACTGAAAAATATGTTGACATCCACACTGAGCTTTTAAATTCTGTGTGTACACACACACACACACTCTTGTTCATATATACCAAATGTTTTCGATAGCTCAGGATGAATAACTAGTCTGATTACATCATCCCCCAAATGTAGACAATTTAAGATAGGGCATAAAAATCTAAATGTTGTATATTAGCAATAAAATGATTTCTTTTGGATTCACAGTAAAATATTCCTGGCAGTGACTCCTTAGAGAAGGATTAAATCATACTAATCTTTCTTCAAAAATCTAATACAGTGCCAGGCTCCCTGTAGGGGGTCCCTCTGTCTAATGCTTCTGACATTATTCCTTCTAGTTCTTTGCCTACATCCTAAATGCCTGGTTGCTACCCTCCCTACAGATCTTACCACATGGATGAAGACCTGGTCTGTATTTAGCCCTTTCTTAAGACACGTTCTCAAATAAGAACTCGTCTTTGTATGTTTACTCATATAATACACTGATTTTTAAGGAATGAGTCAAAACTTGGCATTCAAATGAAACTCACTTTTTTTTTTTTTTTTTTTTTTTTTTTTTTTAACTAAGCAGGCATTACCCTGGATTATTGACATTCCAAGCACCGGTAGATTTCAACACTGCCTTTATTATACATTAGTACATGCTTTTACTTATGTATCCAGTTGCCAGGTGGAGTGTTAGATTTAGGGGTTAAATAGGTGAGCAGAATGTAATACCTGATTGAACAGAACACTGTACGTAGTCTAGGGGACATGATCCCTTAACCAGAAATCTATATAAATACCCATGTAGGGAAGTTACTATTGTTCAGAGAAAAATCTTTTACCACAGGTTTTAATGCAATGCAGCCCAGCTGTCCTGGAAACCATTTCCCTTTGGTCATAAAAGACCACATAAAAACATTCATGTCCCCACTAATTTAAAATTTTATTGAATGCCTCATATTTCAGACACTGTACTTGACATTAGGGGATCATTAATGAATGAAACACACTAACATATCTTTAAAGGTCTGCCTATAACTCCGAGGACTCTGATATGGAAAAGATGGTTTTCAGTGTTTTAAGAAAACTTGATAAATTTTTATTCACTGGTAAAAACCCTAATGGTACTTACCCAGATAAAATACAGGTCACCAACAATTCCTGGGGAAAAGGTGAGCCTACGAGGGGCTGAGACTTTAGGTGGAGGGTGTTAAGTTTTAATATTATTCCTTTCTCACAATTTCATCTCAAATTAATCCCAAGAAGGTCTTAGTGCTTTAATAAACTAATTTGGATTCAATGTTTTTATATATAAATCCTCATTTTTAGATGAAATTGTCCCAATATCCTATATTGGTAAATACCTCCATACATTTCAATGTAGCTCATAAGACATGTATCAAATGTTTAAACAGAGACAGCTCTCAGTAATGGCAGTGATGGAGTATATAATGGTACACTATAGAAATTCTTATTTTAACAACACTTTTCAGTGTGAGGGAAAGTAACCAACTTAGTTTGGACCCTACTTGGTACATGTAATTTTTCCTTCTTTAATTGTTCATATTTACTCCAGGGGTAGGGAGTGGTAGAACATAGGGAAAAGAAAAAAAATTGTCTAACATGTACGGCACAGTTCTTGAATATGAAAGGTTATTCCAAAGTTATTAGGTAAATTTTGGCAGATATTAAGTCAAGAAAGCACCCAGTCAGAACTGTGTGAAGGGAATGAGACAAGAACAAAGCGAGAAACAATCAGGACCTAAGATTTAAAATTAAGGCTGAGACTGACAGCACTCTAAAAGGTTTCCAAACATTAATTTGAAAACAGAAACTGTAAGTTTCTATTACAACTTCAGGCACCAATCAGGGAAATACAAGTCAAAACCTCAATGAGATACCACCTCACACCAGTCAGAATGGCTAAAATTAACAAGTCAGGAAACGACAGATTTTGGCAGGGATGCAGAGAAAGGGGAACCCTCCTACACTGTTGGTGGGAATGCAAGCTGGTGCAGCCACTCTGGAAAACAGTATGGAGGCTCCTCAAAAAGTTGAAAATAGAGCTATCCTATGACCCGGCAATTGTACTGCTGGGTATTTACCCCAAAGATACAAATGTAGTGAACTATGTGAAATATATATATTTATATATTACAATGGAATATTATGCAGCCATCAAAAAAAAGAAATCTTGCCATTTGCAACAACGTGGATGGAACTAGAGGGTATTATGCTGAATCAGAGAAAGACAAGTATCATACAATCTCACTGATATGAGGAATTTGAGAAACAAGACAGAGGATCATAGGGGAAGGGGGGAAAAATGAAACAAGATGCAACCAGAGAGGGAGACAAACCATAAGAGACTCTTAATCTCAGGAAACAAACTGAGGGTTGCTGGAGTGGAGGGGGGTGGGAGGGATGGGGTGGCTGGGTGATGGACATTGGGGAGGGTATGTGCTATGGCGAGCGCTGTGAATTGTGTAAGACTGATGAATCACAGACCTGTACCCCTGAAACAAATAATACATGATACGTTAATAAAAAAATTAAAAAAAAAATAAAAACTTCAGACACCAGGCTGGAGGAAAGGATAGTATTTTTCCTTCAATTCTTATCTATAGAACAGAGCATCTTCTATTCACTCAGTAGTTCATCAAGTAAAAGTTGATCCAAGATAACTGATTATGGGCCTACAAGAGTATCTGACTTTTTGTCCCAACAATGGAAATGTTTATTATAAACTTGAGAGGGTTTGGAATATTATTTTAAGATAAACAATAGGGTTGCATTGTCCCTTTGGTCATCATATTCCTTGAATTTTATGTATAATCTCAATTCTCCTCCATCATCTAATTCTTTCCCTTTTTATTGAGACATCTAAAGTTGCATCTCATTACAGAAATATTTCTTCTTTTACATTCAAAGATTTCAGGGCCACAGCAGGATAAGCTTCAAAGTTGTCTGCTGTACAGAAAGTACACAAATTGAACCACGGTTTTTAAGATACATATGTAAAGCCAAAAATATTTCAAAATAAAGGGATGGGCAAGTAGATGCCAGGCAGAAATATACAAAATAAGGATTAACAAGATAGTATGAAAGTGAAAGACTTGAAGGTTAGAAAAGAGTGATAAAAAGCACAATTTATGCTGAAGCTATGAGAAATTTATGGTCCCCCGAACAGTCAAACTTACAGCAAAATCATTTTAATGAAAGGAAGGTATTACAGAAAGCAATTATATGGGTGATTTTAATACACCTCTACCAACATTAGACAGATTTAATGGATCAAATACCTAATAACTACAAGGGCTTCTAGTGGTAGCAATAGGATAGCCTAAGATTACATAAAATTCTCTCCAGTAGAAAGCACTTAACAATGTTAGGTAAACTGTAAAACATTCTTGTAAATGAATAAGAGCTTGAAATCAAGAAAAGGAAATCTGTAAGGGCCAAAAACAAGGTTTATAAAAAGTAAGCTAGTAATGATGCCCTTACTCTGGAGGCACTCACTCATCTTGGTTAAAAAAAAAAAAAAAAAAAGAGAGAGAGAGAGAGAGAGAGAGAGAGAGAGAGAGAGAGAGAGAGAGAGAGAGAGAGAGAGAGAGAGAGAGAGAGAGAGGCTTCCAGTTTGAAGACAATATGCAGCCAGGAAACAAAGCAGTAGGCTTAGATTCATCTGTGTTTGAGCTGAAAACTCTGGATAAATTGGGACCCAAAAAGAATGATACAATGAAAACTTGCCTTAAGAAATTATGACCAATAGAAAAGGTCACCTGAAAGAAAAATTATTTGCCCTGACTTGAGCCATAGGTATGGATGAAGGTCTCCTCTGAGAGTTTGTAGCCACTGTCCTGTCACCACCAGGATTAAGATTAAAATTTACACTATTTACACTTGGCTGGGGTAACACAAACTGAGTAATTACCATAAAGTGGTTAACACAATAGGACACAACTGGCAGGAAAACATGCTAAGAACACAAACCACAAAATTATAAGACATCTGAGGAAATAAATCACCATGAGTACATGTTAGCAGAAACAATAAAAACCAGAATAAGACTGCTAAGAATTTGAGCTAATAGACTTTGAGGTTATAGACCAGCACTGCCTAATGAAGAAATATAATGTAAGGCACATACTTAATTTTAAATTTATTTAATACCTTCATTAAAAGCAAACAGGTAGATTTTAATATACTTTCACTCCAAGCATAAGGGGAGGTGGGTGGGGGAAGGGCCAAATGGGTGATAGATACTAAGGAAGGCACTTGTTGCGATGAGCACTGGCTGTTCTATGTAAGTGATGAATCACTAAATTCTACCCCTGAAACCAATATTACACTATATGTTAACTAGAATTTAAATAAAAACTTGAAAAAAAATTAAAAAATTAAGCAAAGGAACAAAATAATAAAATGACTAGAAAATTCACTCCAAGCATAATTATTTCAACATATAATGAATATAATTGGGTATTTTTAAATACTACGTCTTTGAGATCCGTGAGCATTTTACACTTTTAATCCTTTTTAATTCAGACTAGCCATATTTCAAGGGCTGAATAGCTACATGTGGCTACTGGCCACCATACTGGACTAAGTAGAAATAAGACCATAGGTATTGTCAAAATCATCAAGTATATAAAAAATATAAGAAAAAGTAGAACTTCAAGACATTAAGATACATTAATCAACACTAAAACTCTAACTTAGGAAAATAGATTAGAAACAGTGAAAAGGGAAAGAGATGTTAGAATATTGAATAGCTGAAATTTACCCAGAATGCAATAGGAAAAGGGAAAAAAAGGTATAAAAAAAGTTGAAAGATATTTTCAGTCCAAGATACATGTAACTATAATCCTGGATGGGGAAAACAGAGTAAGAGAAAGGGAGTATTTGAAGAGATTATGTTAATTTATTAAAATTAACAAAAGCTAAGAATCCTTAGATTCAGAAACACCATGAACTTAAATTGAACAAAATGTTATGCCTACACATATCTAGTGAATCTATAGAACAAGAGAGAAGGGACATCTTAAATTGAACTAGAGAAACACATCTCAGCTTATCCTTGTTCTTCGTGACAGTTTATGTTCTATAAAGTTGCTGTGAGCACTGCATTAGCTAATATAAAATCATTGCTCCTCAGGGAAATACAAGGTTAGGTTCCTATCAACCTCTGGTCAAAACCTTTTCATCAATGAATATATAACCTTTTTCATATGCGTTTCCATTGAAAGATACACTATTTAATATACACTTCTTACAAATAACTGCACGGTCTTCCAGTGATTTAGAGCCAGGAGTCTTGGGGTCCATTTGTATTGTACAGTTACATTGGCCAATGTCCTTAGAGAAAAAAAACCAGTCTCACAGCCTCCTGATATGCAGAATATGCCTTCCCGGCAATTTTTTACATTTCTCTTGCCATATTGCCTTTTGAAATACACAAGCTAGTCAGCACTAGTCAAGAAGGGTTTTACATTTTCCTGGCTTTAGGTAATGGGACTGTAAACCTGTTTGGCTTTCAGTCTCACAAGAATGTTGTCTCCTATGCTTTTGTAATTGGGAGGAAGGATAGTTTTACTATGTATTAAGACTTTTTTTCAAATGATACTATAATCAAGCAATGTGGTAATATAAGAGAACTGGACCAGTTGTTCAATGGAGTAGAAAAAGCTCTTGATATTTATAGAAATTTAGTATATATAAAAGTTGGTATTGAGTAGGAAAGGATATTTTATAAATTATGCTGGCACAACTGACTGCCACTCATCTGGAAGAAAAGAGTTAAACATTCACCTTTTTTAAAGATGTTATTTATGTATTTGAGAGAGAGAGCTCACAGAGGGATAGGGAGAAGCAGACTCCCTGCTGAGCAGAGAGCCTGAGGCGGGGTTCGATTCCAGGACCCTGAGATCATGACCAAAGCTGAAAGCAGACGCTTAACTGACTGAGCCACCCAGGCACCCCAAACATTTATGTCATACAATATACAAAAAATTATAGAAGGATTCAATACTTAAATGTAAAAAATAAAATTTTAGAAATATATTTATAATTTAGGGGCAAATGAGATTATAACTGAGCTCATAAACTGAGCTTCCAATTGTGTATCTGTAGACTTAAGTTTTTTTTTTTGAGAGATTGCTTTGGGTTGAGTGGGGATGTCTGGTTCACAGTACCATACCTTATTTCCCAACCTCTGTCACTCTTCATCTATGTACCCGTGTTCTACCTAGTTTAAGTGAGTTCTCAAAAAGTCTCCTCCTCAATTTGTGGCTGGCCAGAGCTCCTATTGCATGAAATAAAATTATCCATCTGCACCAGACTTTTGGGGTAAAGGGTGGGTAAGGATCTAATCAAGTTTTCATAGTATTGAAACACTCGGAGTTATTCTTGATATTACCAAGAAAAAGAATAAGGATAATAGCTCTGACACTTTATGACTCTGTCTTGTTGCCTCAGGGAACAAGTGTTACAATCACAGGCAGCAAGTCCAAGCACCATATGATGCTTGTCCCTGCGGGGAAAAGTACATCTAGGCTATTGCTGTCAGACGGAGAAGTCACAAGAACTTGGAAGACTAATGAGGGAAGTGAGGAAAGGAACAAAGTAGCTAATACAGAGGTTAACTTTTTAAAGCTCGTGCTTTTACAATATTTTGATAGAAGCCGTTGACAAGATCTAGTTTTTAAACAGCTGGAAGACTGATGATTTACAGTTGAAAGACAGGTTTTTATTTTTGGAGAAAGATGCCACCTGAGCTAGTTTTCATGAATTCAATGTTCCTATTAAGTTTCCTATGAGCATATAGAAATACAGTTGTTTTATTAAGAGCTCATGTTAAAGACTGATTCTATTTTCTCATGTAAATACAGTACAAGGATTCAACTAAAAAATTTGAAAAGTTACTCTCTGTAAATACTTAGTATGAGTACTTGTGAGGACACAAACTTAGAGAATGGGGGAGGAGAACATCTGATCATTTAGTAGCACTTCATGAACAGATTCCAAATCCTACAGAGCTCATCTACCAGGGAGATTTTAGGTTGGCAAAGAAGCCAAGGGAAGCTGGTTCCCCACCACCTCCCCAGCCTTAAGATATTTAAGTTTCACTGTACAATGTAATACTATAGTTAACTTTGATTCAGTGAACTCAGGACAATGAAACCAATGGAATTACACAAACTGATTTCCTTTTCCTCGTTTTATGGTTATAGGATCCACAATTTCCATTTTAAATCCTATACTGAATTACTTTGATTTTCTTATACCCTTCTGTCTCTAGATGGTTTTTAGATCCTGGGTCATAGTTTAAAAATTTTTGCCTGTTGTATATATGCATTTTCTTCTAGAAAAAGGAATAGTGAGAAGTGTGGAAGTAGATTATTCTGGATACTGCAAATTCAACTACCTTTACCTACAAATATGAAAAACTGCAATAACACTGATTGAAATAATCCAAGTTGATAAAGTTTTATTAAAAAAATCATCTAGTTCCCAGGTAATGTTGTTCTATAAATACCTGTGCACTTTAGATTTTTGATATTTGAAATATAAACTTATTATTTTATTGACATATAACAAAAAATTGTATATTTGACCCTTGAACAATGTGAAGGTTAGGGGAGCCCACACCCTGTGCAGTTGAAAACCCATGAATAACTTTTGATTCCCCCAAAACTTAATAGCTTACTGTTGACCAGAAGTCTTACTGATGAAAAATTAACATACTTTGTATGTTCTATTAAATATTGTATTCTTACAATACAGCAAGATAGAGAAAATGTTAAGAAAATCAAAAGGGAAAATACATTTACAGTACTGTATTTATAAAAAAAAGATCCATGTGTAAGACCTGCACAGTTCAGACCTGTGTTCCAAGGTCAACTGTATTTAAGATGTACAACTTGATGTACAACATATACATTGCAAAACAATTACCACTATCAAACTAATTAACCTATTCATCACCTCACTATTTTTTTTTCATGGTGTGGTGAGAACACATAAGATTATCCTCTTAGTAAATTTCAAGTATATAATACAGTACTGTTACATAGGATCATATTGCTGTATATAAGATCTCCAGAACTTATTCATCTTACATAACTGAAACCCTGTACCCTTGACCAAAATCTCCCCATTTCCCCTCTCCCCCAGTCCTGGCAACGACCATTCTACTCTGCTTCTAGGAGTTACCCTATTTTAGATTTCACATGTGAGAGCATGCAGTGTTTGTCTTTCTGTGCCTGGCTTATTCCACTAAGCATAACTGTCCTCCCAGTTCATTCATGTTGTCACAAAGGTCGGGATTTCCTTTTTAAAAGGTTGGATAATATTCCATCGTATATACACATTGTTTATTCATCCATCCTTTCCATGCAGTTAGACTAGATTCCTAAGCCCCTCAAGCTAGGAACCAGGTAGCTTATGAACCTGCCAATGCTAGATGGGCACGAAATTATGCACATAATTTCCAGGCCGGGCAATAAAAATTCTCCATAGTGATTCTTCATCCTGCCCCTTTCCTGGCAAACCTGGAGAGAGGCAGCATGTTGAGGATTATGGGGACATTATATGAAAGGATTCTGGGTCCCTGAAGGACTACACAGAACAGAGCTCTTCTCCACCACAGCCAACCACAAGAGTGCACAGTAAGCTTGAATTGTATTCAGGTGAAATGTGGGTATTGTTCCAGCAGTTAGCCTATCTTGGTTAATATGAGGACTACTGACAGCAGCAGTATAACGAGTAATGAACGGCTTGAGTTCTAAAAATCAGACAGCCTAAGTATACATTTTACTCTATTTTTTTTAAATTTTATTTTATTTATTTGACAGAGAGAGACACAGCAAAAGAGGGAACACCAGCAGGGGGAGTGGGAGAGGGAGAAGCAGGCTTCCCGCGGAGCAGGGAGCCGGATGTGGGGCTGGATCCCAGGACCCTGGGATCATGACCCGAGCCAAAGGCAGACGCTTAATGACTGAGCCACCCAGGCACCCGTTTACTCTATTTCTTATCACTTTATGTAAATTACTTAATATCTATTTCCTCAAATAAGAGGGAATGTATTAGTAACGCCTAACCTACTACAGTTGAGACAAGTAGGTCCTTAAAAAATGAGCTATTATTTCATAGTTGTTTCCAAGATTTTTTTTTTGATGAACATAAAACAAAATCCTAAATCTCCTAACTGAATGCTATTAGTTTACACCAGATGTGCTGAAATATACAACCCATAGTTAGGATAAGGGAAGTGATGATCTGCAAACTGAAGAGTTGTACAGACGGTTCCCAAGTCAGGTTTTATGGAAATAAACACTAGAAAATAAAGGCTATGGAATTCATCTTCTGGAGATGATAACATAGTAGCCTGTGTCTCTAGCCAAAGCTAATTAGAGGTTTTGGTTACCTCTGAAATCTTAGGAATACATCAGCATTTTTACAGGGTAATCATATTCATTAAAATTTTGAGATCTCATCTGTATGAAGTGTTCAAAGGTCATTCTTCATCATGATTATGCAGGACATATTTCAATATTTTGTCAGCTTAAATATTTATTGTAATTAAGAATTTTTGGGTTTTTTATATAGTGAAGATTTTAGGGTCTATAAAAAACAGTATTATGTAAGGTTATTTATGAGTATTATACATGGTACACAAATCTATGATAGAGTTTTAATGAAAAGGTGATTCTAAAAGAAAGCTTTATTACATCCAATCCTCACACTTTTCAGGCAGCGCACAGTTTTGCTAAATAACTGGTTTCTTTTTTTTATGTTATGTTAATCACCATACATTACATCATTAGTTTTTGATGTAGTGTTCCATGATTCATTGTTTGCGTATAACACCCAGTGCTCCATGCAGAACGTGCCCTCCTTAATACCCATCACCAGGCTAACACATCCCCCCACCCCCTCCCCTCTAGAGCCCTCAAAAGGAATGAAATCTTGCCATTTACAACGACGTGGATGGAACTGGAGGGTATTATGCTGAGTGAAATAAGTCAGAGAAAGACATGTATCATATGACCTCACTGATATGAGGAATTTTTTTTTTCCAATATAGTAATTCCAATATATTTTATTTCAAAATAACATGTGAAAACATCATGGCTATTTTGGTCTTAATTATTTATCATAATATATAATTTTTGCCACCTGATCATGAGAGTCAAAGGATTTTTTTTATAGATTATAGTGAATGTGAAAGTCCACACAGTTATTATGAATTTGAGAAAATTGGCTCTAATCCTCCAAAACAGACATTCTCAAAGTGTGGTTCTTGGAACAGCAGCATCAGCATCACCTGGAAACTTGCTGGCATTGTAAATTCTCGGGCCTTACTCCAGACCTACTGAATCAGAAACTCCGGAAGCAGTGCTCAGCAAATAGTGTTTTAATAAAACTTCCAGGTGATTCTGAGGCATGCTAAAGTTTGAGAACATGTGTTCAAAATGATTAGATATTTGGCCACCCAAGGAAAGTAATATAGTTTGTGAATATTAATAAATTTGATGAGATATGACAGTGGCATTTCTTTATTCTTGGGTTTAATAAAGATTTGATTTGATCTTTAACAAGTATAATGAGCATTATTCTGGGATATATCTTGAGCACTTTAAGGACCCATAAATTGAAGAATATAATTATGGCATCTAATTCTCTTTTTAAAGTACAATAGTATACCTTAAACACTTAAGTGATTTTTTTTTTTGATGTAGTGTTCCATGATTCATTGTTTGTGCATAACACCCAGTGCTCCACGCAGAATGTGCCCTCTTTAATACCCATCACCAGGCTAACCCATCCCCCCACCCCTCCCCTCTAGAACCCTCAGTTTTTTCAGAGTCTGATATGAGGAATTCTTAATCTCAGGAAACAAACTGAGGGTTGCTGGAGTGGTGGGGGGTGGGAGGGATGGGGTGGTTGGGTGATAGACATTGCGGAGAGTATGTACTATGGTGAGCACTGTGAATTGTGTAAGACTGTTGAATCACAGACCTGTACCTCTGAAATAATTGGTTTCTCTGCCAGCAGAAGAGTAGAAATCTTATTACATTAGGTTGGGAAAGCAGCACAATGTTGTAACTAAAAATTTTAAGACTTTATGATCTGTTAAACATTAATTGTCAGTAAACTTGTAAGAATTTGTGGGCCTTTTTCATAGAAATGTGTAACAACTAGCATTTCCAAGTTTAAGATACTTAGATGTACTAATTCCATTGAAAAAAACCGACAAGATTGACAAGTGTTTGTAACTGTAGGAGTGGGTGATGGGTACACAGGCTTTCGCCATACAGTTCTGAGGTTGAAAATCTTAACCAAAAATTTTAAAATAAGTCTACCTGGGTACTGTTTTTATTTGGCATAGCATAGAAAAATGGTAAGGATGTAGATAATGAACAAACTTTGGACCCCTAATTTACCTTCCTCCAATCTCCTCAAATATTTAGGTATGCTTTGTTTCAGGAAAGGATTCCTATAATGGTATTTTTTCCAGACAGATTTTGGGGACTTCTTTCTTCTCTTGTGGTAAGAACACTTAACATGGATGTGGAGGAATTAGAATCCCTGTATGCTATTTGTGGGGATGTGATATGGTGCAACCACTACAGAAAACAATATGAAAGTTCATCAAAAATTAAAAATAGAACTACCATGTGATCCAGCAATCCCACTTGAGTATAGATCTAAAGGAAACAAAATCACTATCTCAAAGAGATATCTGCAACCCCATGTTCATTACAGCCCTTTTTTTTTTTTTTTTTTTTTTTAAGATTTTGTTAGAGAGAGAGCATGAGCACAAGCATGCGCGCACACAAGCAGGGGGAGTGGCAGGCAGAGAGAGGCAGGCTCCTTGCTGAGCAAGAAACTTGATGTGGGACTCAATCCCAGGACCCTGGAATCATGACCTGAGCCGGAGGCAGACGCTTAACCAATTGAGCCACCCAGGCACCCCCAGCCTTGCTCATAACAGCCAAGATACACAAACAATCTAAACGTTCATCAACAGATGAATGGATAAAGAAAATATTGTTTACATAGAATGGAATATTGTTGAGCCATGAGAAATGCAATCTTGCCATTTGTGACAACACGGATGAACTTGAAAGACATTATGCTCAGTGAAATAAACCAATCACAGAACAACTGCTTGATTCCATATACAGAATATCTAACATAGTCAAATTCATACAAACAAAAAGTAAAATGGTGGCTGATGGGAGCTGGGGAAAGGGGAGATGGAGGGTTGTTCTGTGAATATAAAGTTATGCAAGGTAAGTAATAGAGCTCAACTTTCTGTACAACATTGTGCTTATGGTTAATATTGCTGTATTACACATTAAATGTTTGTTCCATAGATAGACCTCCTGTTAAAGATTTTGGGGTTTTTGAAACTGGGAATCAATCAAAATTCATTCAGTTTCCAAGCGTAAAAGCTTATTTATGTAAAACAATGGGAAGCTCGGTAGTTCCTTCATCCTCCTAGCTTTAATGAACATAGGATTATGTCCCAAATGTATATATTTCATCATAAGTTTACTTAAACCACTGAGACTTGTCATGATGTCATAATTAACATATTGTCAATGTGTCTGTCATGGAAGTGGTGGACTGTTTTCCCTTAAAATACGGTAAACATTCAGTTATGGGAAAAGAAATTGATGTTACAGCATTTTGAAATTGAAATATTTCTACAATATGGAACTTTTCTTAGTGTTTGATGATGTTTCCCCAAATCTGTACTTGAATAACTGGTTCTAAAGGGATATCTGATAAAAGTATTTCATGATCAATTTTTAAAATGACTCAACTGTGGGAAAGAAACTGAGGGTTGCTGGAGGGGAGGTGGGTGGGGAGAAGGGTTAACTGGGCGACAGGCATTAAGGAGGGCACCTGATGGGAGCAGCACTGGGTATTATATGGAACTGATGAATTACTGAACTCTGTAGCTGAAACTGTATGTTGGCTACTTGAATTTAAATAAAAAATGACTAGGTATAAGAGATTCTACAAGTTAAAACTATTTTAGGATATCAAGAGTGCCAAGCAGCTTTCCAGTATAGAAACCAGTTCATCTTAGAATTTCTTAAGTTTTCTTGGTCACACAGCCCTTTTATGTCCCAATAGAGACCTAGTTTCCATGGAGCAAATTTTAGAATCCCGATATGTAAATAGACCTTTATCTACTTTCCTAGAAAGTTTTATTATTAAAGATTTGACCTGTCATTTGTTCAAAAGCAAATGAGTAGGTACATAATTGTCACACTGTCCCAATTCACAGCATCTCCCTCTGTCAACAGTCAAGGATTTATCATAAAGTTTAGGACAGATCAATTTTTTTTTTTTTTTGGTAAAAACCTATTACCTAATGTTACATCTTGTAATTTTAAAGTATGCAAGTTTCTTTTTCCTAATTTTAGCAAAGAGGAAGGATTCCTCCTGCTTATTTCTTTCATGATTTATTCTAAAGAATTTAGTTTTCCAATCATTGCTTCTGCAAGTAGGAAAACATAACTTAGTCGGTTAATGAAATTACACTCCTCTGTTAACTTTTTTCTTTATCACTTTTTATTTCAGTTTCTTTTCCAGTTCCATTTTGTCTCTTGCAAGGAGTGATGACCAGAAATTCATAAATTTTTTAAGTGCAAAATCATGTTTGTACAGGGTAGCAAAATATTTTCCATTTCCTTTGCAAAGTTCCAACTACTTCCCAGCAGTGATGTTTTATTGAAAGTGTAACAATCTCAATCTCTGATTCACTTCCTGTGCTGTAACAGAGAACCCAAATTCCATCACGCTGGAGTTAAGATTTGGATTTTTTTCCTGAATGAATCATAGGCTATTACTTACACAAATTTTATGTTTCCAGATTGTTCATTAGGTCTACTAGCAATTTTAGTTTACAGGAGAAAAGTCTTGAGATAAAGAATCTCTTTTAATATCCTATTACACCTGAACATGATTTGACATTCTAGAAAACCACTTGTTCTCTTCAGAAAATATTTACATTTTAATCAATTATTTGTTTAGTAATTAGAGAATGCTCTAGTTTCTAATTTAACATCCTCACTTTCTTATAAAGATTTCTACACATTTTAAAATTCTAATTTAACTTGACATGAGAACATGTTAAATTTATTGATTTGTTGTTGATACTTATCCTCAAATCTTAAAATTATATTCAGTCTAGATTTCATCTCCCACTCCACAAGTGTTTAAATCACTTTCAAGTTTGGTTTAATTTCTTGCTGAATGTAATAAGTCTTTAATCATCTAATGTTATATGCATTTTAACAAATTCATCTGTAGAATGTTCCAGCATCTGCAATACATGAAGAGTGAAACTAAAAAAAAAAAAAGGGTAGGCTCAGGTCTTCACGCTCACAGGCTGGATGACAAGTCTGTGGAATGACCTGTTTAATCAGTAAAGGAACATACCAGATGTTTCATTATTCTGGCAGCCACTACTAATGACAGAGAAAGGTTTGGTATTTATCAGCTGAAGCTTTCTAACTACTAGTCTGGTGAGTCAGAGCAAATCAGCACCTGTTCAGAGAATGTGCAGAGAATCATTGAGCTAGGGAATGTGTTCGAGTTTGAGGTCCTGAATGATCGTGTGAGAGGTTTACTTTCTGTACTTTTTAGTAGCGTGCATTTCTTGGGGAGATATACACTAGGAAGAGTGATGAAAGGAAAAGATCTGTGAAAAAACCAATTAAGGATAACCAGGAAGGTTTTTTGTCAGTGCTCCTGTAAATTGCTTCTTTTACAATGGAGCTCTACTCAGAAAGATCTGAGTGGGTGGACATTGCTGTTGTTTACCCCCTAAATATATCACTATTGAATCTAAAAAGAAATGCATTCACCTTTTTGCTTTTGCTGGGGAAAAAAAAAAAACCTTTCAGGCAAATATTAAGATTTAAAAGCTACATCAGAGTAGAATAATGACTAAGCTCTCCAATTGTTCACAACTATTTGATCCAATTTTATGTACTCTTAAGTGAGAGTGATTTTGCTATTTTGGGGAAATGTTTCAGGCAGCAAATATGATATTATAGTAGTCTGCTTCAGGACCAAGTTACCCTGTACATTAAGGATAAGTCTAAAATCATAGAAAGGCATGTTGTAGAAGATAGACAATGAAAATATTTGTAAGATTAAAAGCATAACAAAAATAAATGAGGTTTCAGAAAGATGGAGTAGACATACTATCCCTATTCCTCCTGCTAACAACAACCAAAAACTCCAGGTATTATATGTAAAATAAGCCTAAGAAGACTAAGCAATGGAGAGAAGAAGGCAAACCAGCCAGGGACCTCGGGACCCAGGGAATACTCAGGCATTCCCTGAGTTTTCTTTGTGCCTCCCGTATCGCAGACAGGTTGCTGAAGAAGCCAGAGACCCAGAAATGCCAACTAAGGTAGACAAAGAAATCCCCAAAAAGCTCTGCTGTCTTTAGCCAAAGGACTGGGAAAGCGCCAGTCTTGCATATCAGAAAATTTTTAACAGTAACGGCTCTACACCCACCCAACACCACAGAAAACCACTGTAGCCCGACCCTCACCCCTACTCGCACCGGCAAAGTCGGAAAACTAAACTTCTGCCTTC
Organism: Zalophus californianus; assembly: GCF_009762305.2. Lineage (NCBI taxonomy): Eukaryota > Metazoa > Chordata > Mammalia > Carnivora > Otariidae > Zalophus > Zalophus californianus. The sequence goes on along the minus strand of NC_045606.1, from coordinate 23,636,937 downwards.
ACCAGGCCTGTAAGGAGGTGCTCCAATCTTACCTTCCTCCTGGTGGCATCAGAGAAGGCCGAATAGAAAGCAGGCAGGCTGGAGTATCAGAGGAAGCCTAGTGGAGAGTCAGAACTTTCACCACCACACAACCATTAAAATGGAAGGGCTTCCTCGGAGGCCACATGAGTGATAGTAATAAGACACTCCTGTCCCGTCCCAGAGCGGTAGCAGATGAGGCCAACAAATAATCTAGATTTCCACCTTCACCTGTCAGTAATGAAGTAGTGTTCCTCCCCCACCCCGCCATTGACAAGAGTCCTGCTGAAACAGGAGATTTAATTAAGATCCAGAATTTCATAATATAAGACCCAAAATGCCCAGGGTTCAGTAAAAAATCATTCATCCTTCAGGTACCAGAAATATCTCAACATAAATGAGAAAAGACAATCAACAGATACCAATACTAATATGACAAATACATCAGAGTTATCTGACAAGGATTTTAGAGTGGCCTTCATAAAATGCTTCAACAAGCAATTATGAATATGCTTGAAGCAAATGAAAAAACAAAGTCTCAGCAAAGGAATGGAAGATTAAAAACCCTGCAACACCCAGGCTGTTCCCCTTACTAAATTGAATTCAAATTTCTGAGAGGACTTAGCCGTCAGTAGTTTTTAACTCCCCAAAGATTCCAGTGAGCAGCCAACTTCGAGAACCATGCTTCCATTTCAGGTTCTTAGATGAAGGTGTCTATCAGGGTCACCCACAAAACGTGATAAAGACACAGAGATTCAGACCCTAATGCCACTTCAGCAAACCCGGGTCTCTGTATTTTTATTAGTTTCCAGATGATTCTGACAGACATCAAAGTTTGAGAACAGCTGCTTTCACTAATCAAAGGAATTTGCAGGTGATTTTCCTCTTTGAAAGATGCTGCAACATTCTTGACCCGAAGGAGGAAAGAGCTTCTTTTACATGACCTTGAAGCAAGAAGTAAAGTTTTAGTCATACCAAAAAAAAAAAACAAAAAAAACAAACCCACAAAAAAGTTGCAATCATACTTTGGATATGGGTGCCTGGGACTTAATATGTTTAACCTGGGCTGCTAAATTTGAGAAAAAAAAAATCCACACCCTGAGGGTCAGTTTGAAAATGTAGTTATAGGTGGGTACAGGTTAGGTGTGTTTACCGGAAATAGGATGGGAGTGAGATAATATGTTACCTGTCATGTGGCCCATGGGAGACATTAATTTTCCTCTTGGCAGAGAAAGAAGATGCTTCTACATGAGTGCCTCTCATCCAAGGAAACCAAAACAAAAAGGGAAGAGCTTATAATCAAGATAAATGATTGAATAAATGAATGAATGAAACATTTGCTAAATTACAACTTCAAAACGAAACTCAAACAGAGAAGGCATAATGCATTCTAAGATTATTCTTTAAAGGTGTTGCTCCTTTGTTGTACAGGGAACATATACATTGGAAATCCTTGAGGCATTTATTAAAAATACAGATGCTAGGATCCCTGTAAGACTTACTGAATCAGAATCTGACAATTAGAATCTAGGAATATATATTTTATTTTATTTTATTTTTTTAAAGATTTTATTTATTCATTTGACAGAGAGAGAGTGAGCAAGAGTGGGGGGAGGTGCAGGGGACAGGGAGAAGCAGCCTCCCCGCTGAGCCAGGAACCCGATGTGGGGCTCAATCCCAGGACCCTGGGATCATGACCTGAGCTGAAGGCAGACGCTTAACCGACTGAGCCACCCAGGCGCCCCCAGGAATATGTATTTTAATAAATGCCTTATGTGGTTCTTAAGCATACTAAGGCTAGGAACCACCTATATGGGGGTAATTAGAAAAGATATTTTTAGAATACATATTAAGGAGGAATATTGATTTTCAGAAATTATATTCATAGTTTGCATAAAGTTTCTGCCATCTCTCTCCAACATGAGAACTTGACAAATAATAAAGGATGTTTAATTTTGGTTCCTATGAAATAAATACTGGGTCCATCTAATGTGTTGAACAGGGTTGGGGATGAGTGAAAAAGCTATCCTCGATTCACATCGGATCCAGTGATTGGAGAATGGACTTTATTCTGAGCCTTCATATTTAAGAATAATATATGTTCATGAGAAATTATCAAATATCTTTAAGAAAGTGGACAAAGTTTCTGCCACTTTCTTTTATCCATTTGCTGATTAACATTTTCATTAGGCTCAACTTAAGTCAACAATTCCTTTTACATATAATAGAAAAATTCTAAGCTTCTCAAGTAGACTTTTTTCCCACAAACTTTACCAAATGGAAAGGGAAAATAACAATAGTTTATATTCCAAGTACATCCCAACATTTTTAAGACTTAAAGTGTGTTACCTTCAAACCTGTATTTCTTATATTATTTGTATTAGTTTTATTATCAATATTACCTAAAGGCAACTTCGGTCATTTCAGGAGGCATATTACAAAATTCATAATCATCTTAAATTTCATTTCTCCCTCCTCCCCCACTTCATTCCTCCACAGTCAATTGCCAAATCCAGCACATTCCACATATTTCATGCCTTTCTGATCTGTCATCTCTAAGTTCCATTACTACTAACTTGTTAGTCAAAGGCATTAATGCCCTTGGCTAGATATTGGAGCATTACTTTAACTGGTTTCTCAGTCTTCATCCTGGACACCTTCTAGCACATTCTATAAATTGATGTCCAAGAGAGTCTTTTAAAAGACTGAAGATGTTGCTTGCCTACTGAAAAATATTTGTTGCTTCTTATTTTCATTCAAAATACTGTTCAGACTCCATAGAATGACATAAGTCCTTTTACAACCTTCCTTGACATATATTTCCAGTACTTTATAACCCTATTCCACAGAGTTGGAAAGGACCACATTGTAATATTGCAGTATTTCAAGCAAAGATAAGGTATCAGGCTTTTTACCATAGGGGTCCATGGCATGGTCCTAGGGAGGAATAGATTTCCCTAGTCCCTTCCCAAACTATGGAGTTATAACTTCCTCCAGCAGAAAGAATCTTATTTCTTCGTGTCTTTCTATTCAACATCTATATTAATAGGAACACTCAGAAATAAATTGAGGTCATCGGGAGCTAGGAGATAAGCATTTAGATGACAAAATATTGATTCTTTTCCCCAAAGCTAAAGTGCTTTCATAAAAGAGTAAATAAAATCCTTTGTGGACAATTTACAAATGAAATATGTGAAATTGGCTTTTTCTAAACCATGTATTGATTCGACATTCATGAACACTTTTGCTTGTCAATATAGTGTGATCACTGCTCGATCTTTACGAAGCTACAAAAGGACATAACTACCCAATTAAATTTAAGTGAAACATTATTTATGTTAGATTAGCATTATGAGATGAGCTTCTTTGTAGAGTTTGAACACAAAATGTCACATCTAGATGTTTTCATTGTGTTCTTTTAACTTAATTTCATCAAAATGGAAGTACTTTGTCACATGAGTTTATCAATTTTATTTGTATTAGTTTGATGAGAATTATGAGACAAGGTTTGCTTATATAAAGACACAATCTCAGATGGAAGAAATACAAAAGATGACATTTAATCATCCTTGCCACATGACAGACCCTATGTTATTGATAATCAACTCATTTGATCAAACTTGGTGAGTCATTATCTCTGCTTTTATGAACTCAATAATCTGTCTCCTAGAAATACATATTTTACATTTTTCTAGAAAGTACAAGATAAAAAATTTAAGGTGACATTTTCAAAACTTGTCAGAGCCACAGAATGGGAGGAAGTCTTTGCAAACTGCATATCTGATAGAGACTGGCATCCAAAATATACAAAAAAACTCTTACAACTTGGTAAAGAGAACAAACAACTAAACTTAAAAATGGGCAAATTATCTGAACAGACACGACCTCCAAAGAGGATAGAAACATGGCAAAAAGCCTATGAAAAGATACTTGACATCATGAGTCATCAGGGAACTGCAAATTAAAACAATAAGATACTACTACACACCTATTAAAATTCCTCAAATCTAAAACACCCAAATGCTGACGAGGATGTGGAGCAGCAGGAATTCTCATTCATTGCTGGTGGGAATGTAAAATGGTACAGCCACTCTGGAAAATAGTTTGGTGTTTTCTTATAAAATGCAACATACTCTTACCATATGATCTACATGTTCCTTGGTATTTACCCAAAGGAGTTGAAAACATGTCCACATAAAATCCTGTGCACAAATGTTTATAGCCACTTTATTCATAATTACTCAAACTTGGAAGGAATCATGATGTCCTTCAATAGGTGAATGGGTAAATAAACTGTGGCAAGTCCAGACAATGAAATATTACTCAGTGATAAAAAGACATAGAGGAAACTTAAATACATACTACAAAGTGAAAAAAAAAAGCCAATCTGAAAAGGCTACATACTGTATTATTCCAACTATATGACATTCTAGAAAAAGCAAAACTATGGAGACAGTAAAAAGATCAGTGGTTACAGGGGTTGGGGGAGAAGAAGGGATGAATGGGTGGAGCACAGAGAATTTAGGGCACTGAAAATACTCTCTATGATACTGTGGTATGGATACATAATTATACATTTGTCAAAACCCATAGAGCACAACACAACACACAAGAGTGGACCCTAATTTTACATTAGGGACTTTAGTTAATAATTATGTATCAACACTGAATCATCTATTCTACCAAATGTACCACCTAATGGATGATGTTAATAATAGAGAGAACTGTGTGTGCGTGGTGAAGGTGAGGTGATAATGTGGGAACTCTGTAATTTCTGCTCAATTTTTCTGTAAATCTAAAAATGTTCTGAAAGATAAAGGCTACTCATTAATAAAATTAGTCCCAAAGTTGGTCAAAGTAGAACTATAATACCTTAGCACTCTGTACACTTAATATTTTTTCTCCTGCATCTTAGCTGACTAAGTGAATTGGATAGAAAATTTCTCCTAAGATGCATGGCCCTGGTTGATCACCGCTCACTGCAGGTTCTTAGCTGTTTGAGAGCAATCTATTACTGTACCATTCTAACTTGGGGATAATCCTATGTTTGCTTTATTTAAATGCCCCAGAGGCCAACGTGTCAGAAAAGTGACAGACGGCAAAGTACCAGAACTTTGTAGATTTCAAAATTCAATTCAAAAGTGTATATTAAATATTCCTCTTGAGATTCCTTGCTGAAGACTCTTTGGAACTAATTCTAACAGGCCCTGCAAGGGGGAAGATCCATCTGGCAGGAAATGTTCTCATTAGGAGTTTTATGATAGCCCCCCTCCCCCCCACTTTTCTGGGTTTCTTTAAGAAGTCCTGTGGATATGTGGGCATTTGATGTTTGCTCTTTAGGCAGGTGCTCAGTTATATGGTGACCCTCACATCCTCTCTGTCAAGTCCAGCAGAACAATTAATGTTATCAGAACTAAACTATGAAAAACTATGAAAATAAAGGTTTTGGTAAAAATATGTTAAAAAATCGAGACTAAATTAAATTAAAAATTTAATTTTTAAATTATTTGCTTCTGAAGATGAATCTTTTCATATTCATGACAACATTATTAGAATTGCAACTAAGGTAAATGTTTAAGGAATCATTAGATCAAATCTACTTTTAAAATTAATTAATATAATGCACAATATTTACTTGAATATCGTGATTCAAAGTACACATTAAAAGAGCTTTAGACCGAGGTTTTATGATTTAATTATATACTAATGTATTTCTAGGGTCATAGATGGTTAGATTTAACTAGGAAATACAATTTAGATTATGATATGCACTTAAATTTCAAGTTGGATTTTACATGTTAAAAGTAGTTCTCAAATATGTACAATGATAATAAATATTCCATAAAGGTAATTATGAGTAAATGATTGAATAATTTCAAACTATTATCAAGGATAGGTTTTTAATATCAAGATTTGAAACAATAATAAATAAAATAAAATAAAATAAAATAAAATAAAATAAAATAAAATAAAATAAAATAAAATAAAATTCCTCAGCTTCTGGTCTTCGTGGGTCCCTCTACTGGGCGGCCAGAATGTCCTTTTGAAATGATTTTCATCAGAACAAGTGACAGAGAGCAAGGAAGAAGCCTGTAAAATGGCCTGTCATCACCTCTGATGTATTCCAGTAGTTACCTAGACTGACCCTGACGTGGTGTGTGAGGGGACAACACAGGAGTGTGAACTCCAGGAGGCAGGGATTATTGTGGGTCATCTTGGAGGCTGGCTTCAAAGTTGAGCCTTTGAACCACATGGCTAAATGGTTTTCAGTTGAAATAATTGTACAGTCTTTGGAAATAAAATATAATTAATCCAGCAGTTATAAGTCATAGCTAAAAGTGTGTGACACTCACTGTATATAATTACTCTCTATTTCACACTTTCCAGCAAAATATTAAAGCTTGAAAATGAAAAGGCAAATGGTTTTTAACTTTAATCTCTTTAGACTCATATAAGTATTGACAATGTAAGTATTTATTAAAGACTATACTTTTTCATTAGGAACTTAGTTGAGAACATCGATTCCCTTCACATACCATAGGGTTCTCAGATAAAAGTATTTTTAAATTACTGTTAATCTCCACTGTGTAGAAGCTTAGATGTGACAGGTTTCAATTAATACTTTTTGGTGATTCTTCCTCTTCAGTTTTAAACTTCCTGATTTCACCTGAAAAATGCTCTCAATCACAGCAAGAAAAAACTGTAAGTATAGATAGATCCAGTTTCTGCTAGGATCATTCAGTAGGACTTTTTCCATACTCAGAGCAAACTCACTTTGCCCAAAGAAAAAGAGGAAGTATTAACAATTATCAACTTAAAAAAAGTCTATTGAGATGTTAAAGAATTGTGGAGGGAAGCACTAAGAATGTAAAGTTTATTTGATCTTTGGGGTAATAGACTTCTGGTATTTTAGAACCCAGTTACTCTCATCCCAAACTCTTCCTTACAGTTGTTACTGAAATTTACTGTCAAAGTCTTAATTAACAGTCAAATTTGTGACATTTTCCACAAGCCATCTACTTAATATTTAGTAATTTATGGTTCAAATCACTGGCCTTCTTGACCAAATTGCTTGACTGAACTCATTATTGGCTCAACTTCAAAAGACAGTTGAAATTTGAGCCTTGAAAGCATTTGAAGGCTTAAGTTATTTTAGCATTATATTCCCCATCCTCAAACTCATAATGGCTTGGTAAAACATAGCAGGTTTATAATTAAAAAGAAAAGATGTATGTTCTATATCTTTTATCAGTAACGGATGCTTAAAAATTCAAGCTAACTTGGTTTCTTCCGCACTGAAATTTTTGGGAAGAATGTTTACCCTTAAAACTATATAAATTTTTAGGGGCGCCTGAGTGACTCAGTCGTTAAGCATCTGCCTTCGGCTCAGGTCATGGTCCCAGGGTCCTGGGATCGAGTCCCGCATCGGGCTCCCTGCTTGGCGGGAAGTCGGCTTCCCCCTCTCCCACTCCCCCTGCTTGTGTTCTCTCTTTCAATGTGTCTCTCTCTGTCAAATAAATAAAACCTTAAAAAAAACTATATTAATTTTTTTAAATAAGTATAAACAGTATCCAAAAATCTAGCACATAGGTTTCTTTGTTCTTCCTTCCTTAACAAGAGAGTAAGTCCACTTAATACATTATCATCCATTATTACTTTTCTCAGCACAGCTAAGGATCTTGGGCTGAGAGGGATATTAGTGCCATTAAGTATTGCACTTTGATACTACAAGCCCCCCAAATAATGAGAATTATATTCCCCATTGTCCATAACAGTTTATAGGAATTCCTATCTAGAATTGAATGAGAAAATCATCAGACTTATATTGCTTTCTTCCAACACATGTAACTAGTTTAGAAATGGGATTGCTCTTTCAGACTCATAAGCATATTTAGAGTTGAAACAATTTTCTGGATTGGGAGCATCACTTGTTTTGCTTTTGTGATTATTGATTACACAGTGGCATTCCCTGTGTTTATTCCCCAAATCTGCAAATGTGATTTTTGGCATAGGTGTGGTTCTGTTATGGGCTGAATGTTTGCATATCTCCCAAATTCATAAGTTGAAGCCCTAACCCGCAATGTGACGATATTTGGAGATAGGGGCCTTTGGGAGGTAATTAGGGTTAGATGAAGTTATGATAGTGGGGCCCCCTTAATGGAATTAGTGCAGTTATAAGGAGAGAGACCAGAGAACTTGTTCTTTCTGTATACATGAAGAAGAGGTCATGTGAGTACACAGCAAAATGGTGGCCACCTACAGGCCAAGAAGTGAGGCCTCAGCAGAAACAACTATGTTGGACTTCCATGTTGGACCTGATCTTGGACTTCCAGCCTCCAAAACTGTGAGAAAATAAATTTCTGTTGTTTAAGCCCCCCAGTCTATGGTGTTTTGGGAGGATGGGCTAAATGGGTGATGGGGGTTAAGGGGGGCACTTGTGATGAGCACTGGTTGTTATATGTAAGTGATGAATCACTGAATTCTACTCCTGAAACCAATATTACACTATATGTTAACTAACTAGATTTTAAGTAAAAATTTAGGAAAAAAAGTTCATCCCAGCTAATTTCAGTTCTCAGTGTGAAACATTCTAAGAGTAATGTGTCCTCCTTCCCTGGAATGTATTCTGTGGTTGGAAAAGCACAAAATAGCCAAAGCAAGTGGCAAAGTAGGGTTGTATGGTGTAGATACCAAATCTTCAGGTTTGGATTTGAGTCCAGGAACCTGCTCTGATCAGCTTTTGAACCAGCTGTGAATGACCCATTATTGTGGAATGAATTATGTTGCCCTAAATTTATATGCTGAAGTGTTAGCCCTAGTACCTCAGAATATGACTGTTTTTGGAAACAGGGCCTTAAGGTTAGAAGGACATAAGGGTGGGCCCCTAATCCAATAGAATTGATGCCTTCTAAGAAGAGGAAGAGATACTAGGGATGTGTATGCACAGAGAAAAGGCCATGTGAGGACAGACGGAGAAAGTGGCCAACTGTAAGCCAAGGAGAGAGGCCTCAGAAGACGCCAATCCTGCCAACACCTCAGTCCTGGCCTTCCAGCCTCCTGCACTGTGAGAAAAGAACTATCTGTTGTTTAAGCCACCCAGTCTGTGGTATTTTGTTATGGCAGTCCTAGCAGACTAATACACATATCCTTTCTCATCCTGCATTGCTAAGCATCAGCACAGGGTTATGTAGAAGAGTACATCTGAAGACAGAAAACTTGGGTTCAAATGCCAGTTGTACCTTCTTCTTGCCTCAATGGCTTTACATGTGGAAAGAGATTACTAGGCGCAGCTACCTCATTAAGTCCTGAGAAGATTCATGAAATGGAATCCCATGGAGTCCCATAATGCATGAAGGGAAGAGATTCAGAGGAAGATAAAGATTTTGACAAGAGATTATGGAACAGGAAAATGTTGTATGACTATGAGATCCTTTACTAGAATATTAGATTATTAAGATAAGAATTACATTTTCACGTTTTGGTCTCAGTGAACTAAACAGTGCCAGGTCTGTTTGTAGTATGAAAAATCTATTTAGAACCAAGAGTGAAAGAAAATAGAAAGGAAAGAATGAAGAGAGAAAGGAAGGAAAGAAAGAAAGAACATAAATAGTAATTATTGGGGAGAGGTATGGAGATAGGAAATTGCATAACATGCTCATGCAAGGTATATTGAAATGAATAAAACATAAAAATGTAAATGAAATTGGGTCCAGAATGTGTAGAACTTTGAAAAACAATGGCAGATGGGCACCTGGGTAGCTCAGTCAGTTGAGTCCAGCTCCTGATTTTGGCTTAGGTCATGATCTCAGGGTTGTGAGATGGAGACCTGCATCATGCTCACAGGGGAGTCTGCTTGAAATTCTCTTCCTTTTCTTTTGCCCCCACCCTACTCTCTCTCTCTCTCTCTCACTCTCTAAAGTAAATACATAAATCTTAAAAAAAGAAAAACAATAGTAGACAACTAGGGATTTTTAAATTTTAAAAAATTTTGTATGATATTAGAATAAACTATTTTGATGATTATTTTTGTAATTTAATGGATATTGTATTAATATCAAAAGACACCTTTGACCGCCTATTCCTAAAGCAAAATATTATTGAAACATTCCCAATATAGCCATACTTATTTATCTAGTATATACATGTCATACTATAATATTTCATAGGTTTTAAAATACATACATAGGTAAAAATTAAAATAACAAGATAAAAGTAACATAAGAAGTAGTTCTGGTAATTGTCTCTTACGCTGCACTAGCTTGTGATCTTCCCTCTGGAAGATTTCCGGAAATGTGTGCATTTCACTTTGGAAATCTTCAAACAGAAGTATTGCCTTTCACACCTTTTTTCTAAACTGATTTTCTAAATATACCCAGGAGAGGCTTCATGCCTTTAAACAGCTAGAACTTTGTCCATGTCATTTTCCTTTTAAAATTTAAATTTGTCTAGCTCAAGCCCATCTATAAAATGAAACCTGTCCAATGAACCTTGCAGTAAGCGATGTCTCTATCTTCTGAAGAACAGAAAATACTGCTGTATTCAAATATTTGGTACTTAGCATAAACTGTCTTATTTTATGTTATATTAAATGAGTTGCATTGTTTTTATACATGAATATGCTATATCCTTCCAATTAGATTGCAGTCTTTTTTAGGGCAGGGATTTTTTTTTTTTTAAAGATTTTATTTAGTTATTTGACAGAGAGAGACACAGTGAGAGAGGGAACACAAGCAGGGGGAGTGAGAGAGGGAGAAGCAGGCTCCCTGCCGAGCAGGGAGCCCGATGCAGGACTCGATCCCAGGACCCTGGGACCATGACCTGAGTGGAAGGCAGACACCCAGCAACTGAGCCACCCAGGTGCCCCAGAGGGCAGGGATTTTTTTTTAAATGCTTTTTTAAAAAAAAAAATCCATGGAATAGATAACTCAGTGCTTTGTTTAATAAAGACGTACTGACTGATGGTGGTGAGCAATAACAGCATTTGTTAACTCTCCTAATACCTTCATTACAGTTGAGGTTCTTTGTTGAAACAGAAACTAACTCAAATGAAGGAAAAGCAAAAGGAAAGATAGGAAGAACAGCTCTGATTCAAGCATAGGCTTCTCCTGGAAGATCAATCTCATGATTCATTTTATCACTTTCTGCCTTTCTCCCACTGAAGAGCTACATTTTTAGGACAGTGAATGTCATATGCCTATTTTGGGCCACTTGGGCATTCCCTTGATTTTTTAGTGTAATTGATATGCCATTCCCACAAAGAAAGCTTAGAGGGACTCTTTACCAAAAAAAGTGGGGGTGGATGCTGAAGAGGTGTCACACACCATATTGCACAAACAGTGATGGTCTACCTAAAGATGGTAAGTCTGAGTTAAAGGAAAATGTCAATGGCTTACATAGATACCTCAACATGCAGAGGTACTTTGGAAAACAGTAGGTGTAGTTGTGAGCTAAAGTTACTAGAAAATCAATCACATTAAATATTTTTATGGGATGTTGTGGTGATTTCTTAAGAAACAATAACATTTTTTAATTAAATGTACTTAAATGTTTTATTTCTGAGTAGATTTCATAGAGTTTATGATAAAGATAATACAGTAGATAATATACCATATACTATTTTCCAAAGTAGTAGTCAGAAATACTCATATAAATTAACATAATTTACTATAATTTACTATATTTTATGGTGTGAAACATTTATGAAAGGAAGCTTCATATTGTAAATAGTAATACTGCCTATTAGCCACTATAGCTTTACATTTTTATTATCTGTGATAATAGTCAGAATTATATACTTTTTCTCTGAATTTTGACTTGAAATTTGAGGCTCCAAATTCCTCTATATTATATTACCTCCAAAAGTTAAAAGTAGACTCTTCTTGCAATTAGTTTTTATATTGAAAACATAGCACTAAATTATATAATGAATACTATAATTAATCCAAATACCTTAAACATATAAACACCATAAGCTTTCTTAAAAAATTAAAATGTTTGCCTATAAAAAAGGACATAAAATTATTAATTTATATTCTTACAGCATAAATGTGCATTAATTTTCACCTTGAAGTATGGTGGTAACTCTTACTGAAAATACTGCTAGTTCAAAATATTGAAAGATAGTTATGTGCATTCATCCCCTGCTTCAGATTAATACCAACATCACTAAAATAAAATATTCTGAAATAGGAAGCATGTCATCTTAACTGAATAGCTCTCTTATATGAAGTGTCGGGGAAATTGCTTTACCTCAATACTTATCAGAAGAGCGCACAACCCTTATCTCTGACTGGAATTATTAGGAGCAAAATAACTTTGAAATAGCTTGGTTTCTTGCCTTTTACTAGCTTTGCTTTTTTCCTTAGAAGTATGATGCATTTTATAATGATTATAAAGAGGTGACAATCATTGAAATATTAATGGATGATGATATTATTTTGCATTATCTTTCTTGCAAACTTTTTATCAAATTGCCTATATTATAATATGATGAAAACATGAATAAGAGAACAAATACAAACTCTTTTACAACATTATTCAATAAATGAAGTAAATAAATGTGAATACCTCAGGAATAGGGAATTTATGTGCTTCTCCAATTTAGATTAATTTCATCAGCTTAATTTAGATTAATTATCCAATAAGTTCCCATTGTACTAGTTCCTCTATTTTTGTTTTTAATGGAAAAGTAATTGTTCTCTAAAAAATAAAAATTAAACCGATAATGGAAACAGAGTGGGGAAAGGGGTAGAAATGAGAATATGCAATAAACAAATAGTAAATAAATATTGAATAAATGGCTATAATAAAATCATTCTAAAGATATTAGGGTTAAAGAAATAATCATAATGGAAAGAAAATATTTAGAAATGATAAGCAATGAGAACTGTGTTTAGAAACAGAAAGGATGAAAATTAATTACTAATGGTTCAACTTAAGAATTAGAAAAACTTCATAGAATGCACCTTAAGAAATTAGAAGCAAAGATAAAATCAGTAATTGTTAATATATTACAAAAATAAAAGATAATTAACAAAATTTTTAAAAATTAGAAAAAATAATACATTAGACAAACATCTGGCAAGCTTGATCTTAAAGTAAAAAAGCAAGTAAAATATTGTATAAATACCTAGGAAAGAAAAGGAGGGGCATAACTATCCATAAAATACATGCTAAAAAAATCATGAGATATGATCATAATTTAATTTATACCAGTAACCTGTGTGAACACATACACACTAAAACAGATGAAAGTTAAAATGTTTTAGTAACATAAGAAAAAAAAAACATGGCTCAAGGAAAAAATTTAAATTAAAACATACCAAAGCCCCTACAAGAAATAACGTAATTTAAATTTCTTACATCTCCCCAGCACCCTGCATAAAAATAAGGAGAAAGCAGAAGTATCTCAAGTACAAACAGCTTCACTAGCCATTCTTATGAATTCAAGGACCAAAAAAAAAAAAAAAAAATCCCTATTAGGAAAAGTTGCCCAAACCCTTTTACGAGGCTGATAGAACCTTGATATCAAAACTGCATAAGGACATTTTAGGACACTTGCCAATTTGTTCTATTATGAAACAACTTTTTTTTACAGGTTTAAGCAATTCTCCACTACTCTAAGATCATCAATGTTTTCTGCTATATTTTCTTTTCCTTGAATAATTTTAGAAGATTTATACTTTTATTTTATTTTTTTACATTTTGATCTTTATCTGCAATTTTAAAAATTTTAATTTAAGTATAGTCACCATACAGCATTATATTAGTTTCAGGTGTACACTATAGAGATTCAACACCAAGTGCTCATCACGACACGTGTACTCCATAATCCCCAGCACCTATTTCTCCCATCACACCACCAACCTCTCTTCTGGTAATCATCAGTTTGTTCTCTGTGGTTAAGAGTCTGTTTCTTGGTTTGTTTCTCTCTTTCTGTTTTTCCTTTGCTCATTTGTTTTGTTTCTTAAATTCCACATACAAGTGAAATCATATGCTATTTGTCTTTCTTTGACTTATTTTGCTTACCTTTATACTCTCTAGCTCCATCCATGTCATTGTAAATGTCAAGATTTCATTAGTTTTTATGGCTGAGTAATATTCCATTGTATGTATATACCACATCTTCTTTACCCATTCATCTATTGATGGACACTTGAGCTGTTTCCATAATTTGGCTATTGTAAAATATTTATAGGTGTGCATGTATTCCTTTGAATTACTGTTCGTGTATTTTTGGGGTAAATATCTAGTAGTGTGATTACTGGGTGATAGGGTAGTTCTATTTTTAGTTTTTTTGAGGAACCTTCATACTGTTTTTCACAGTGACTGCACCAGTTCACATTCCCACCAATAGTGCATGAGGGTTTCTTGTTCTTCACATCCTCACCAGTACTTGTTTCATGAGCTTTTGATTTTATCCAATATGACAGGTGTCATATCTTATTATGGTTTTTATTTATATTTCTTTGAAGATGAGTGATGTTGAGCATCTTTTCATGTGTCTGTTGGCCATCTGGATGTCTTCTTTGGAGAAATATCTGCCAAGTCTTCTGTCCATTTTTTAATTGGATTATTTGGTTTTTGGGTGTTGAGTTGTAACATTTCTTTATAGATCTTAAATACTAACCCTTTATATATTTTGGATGCTAATATCTTTATTTGGATATTTGCAAATATCTTCTCCCATTCAGTAGATTGCTTTACAGTTTTGTTGATTGTTTTCTTTGCTGTGCATATTGACATAGTCCCAACAGTTTATTTTTGCTTTTATTTCCCTTGCCTCAGGAGACATATTTAGAAAAATGTTGCCACAACCGATGTCAGGGACATTACTGCCTATGTTCTCTTCTAGGATTTTTTATGGTTTCATGTGTCACATTTAAGTCTTTATGCTATTTGAGTTTATTTTTTGTGTACGGTGTAAGAAAGTGGTCAAGTTTCTTTCTTCCATATAGCTGTCCAGTTTTCCCAACACCATTTATTGAGGAGACAGTCTTTTTCCGATTGGATATTCTTTCCTGCTTAGTCGAAAATTAATTGACCATATAATTGTGGGTTCATTTCTGGGTTTTCTACTCTTTTCTATTGATCTATGTGTCTATTTTTGTGCTGGTACCATACTGCCTTGATTACTACAACTTTGTAGTATAATTTTAAGTCTGAAATTATGATACCTACAGCTGTGCTTTTCTTTTTCAAAATTGTTTTGGAATTTATTTTGGAGGATAGAGGAAGTAAATATTTATCTTTAAAACTCTTTTTTTTTATCAAACTGATGGATAATTATATCAACACTATTTATATAAAAGACTTAGCAGATTTCATTGATCACAAAATCTATATGAGCCCTTAGTACTGAACCAATGCATGCATGCATGTTAGGCTTTATCTTATTTATTTTTTATTTTTTTAAAGATTTTGTTTATTTATGTGACAGAGAGGGAGACACGGCGAGAGAAGGAACACAAGCAGGGGGAGTGGGAGAGGGAGAAGCAGGCTTCCCGCGGAGCAGGGAACTCGATATGGGGCTGGATCCCAGGACCCCAGGATCATGACCTGAGCCGAAGGCAGAAGCTTAATGACTGAGCCACCCAGGCTTGATTTTAAGCCTGAATGGAAGAGGAATGTGAAACCATATCACTTCACTTAGGGTGAAAATTCTTTAGCTGCAGGCTTTTTTTTTTTAAGATTTTGTTTATTTATTTGACAGAGACACAGCAAGAGAGGGAACACAAGCAGGGGGAGTGGGAGAGGGAGAAGCAGGCTTCCCGCGGAGCAGGGAGCCCGATGCGGGGCTTGATCCCAGGACCCTGAGATCATGACCTGAGCCGAAGGCAGACGCTTAATGACTGAGCCACTCAGGTGCCCCTAGCTGCAGGCTTAAAAAGACTAATGGGAAGTATAAAAGCTTTAATGCAATAATTGTTAAGAGTTCTCATGTGTGGAATATAAGGAATAGTGCGGAGGACCACAGGGGAAGGGAGGGAAAACGGAATGGGAAGAAATCAGAGAGGGAGACAAACCATGAGAGACTTTGGAGTCGGGGGAACAAACTGAGGGTTACAGAAGGGAGTGGGGTGGGGGGATGGGGTAGCCCGGTGATGAACATTAAGAAGGGCACCTGTTGTGATGAGCACTAGGTGTTATACACAACTAATGAATTGTTGAACACTACATCAAAAACTAATGATGTACTATATGTTGGCTAATTGAACATAATAAAATAAATTTAAAAAAATAAAATAGAGATTCCATTAAAAAAAGAGTTCTCATGATGAAAAATGAAATGGGATGAAGAATGAGATGCTCAGAAAGGCATAAGCAACTCCAACTCTCAACAATATATCTGAAGTCTTAATTGTTAATTGCCAGTCCAGCTATGGGAAGTGTGAATTTGAGCCACGTGATCTCTAAGGTTTTTGTCAATTGGCTGAGTTTTTGATTCCCTGTGAGAAATGCTTTTCTTGGGACACCTCCGTGGCTCAGTCGGTTAAACATCTGCCTTCTGCTCTGGTCCTGATCCCAGGGTACTAGGATCGGGCCCTCTTGGGGCTCCTGCTCACCAGGGAGTCTGGTTCTGCCCCTCTTCCCCACTCATGCTCTCGCCCTCTCTCTCTTAAATAAATAAAATCTTTTTTAAAAAATACTTTTCTTACAATAAAAGAATTTGGATTAAAAAATTGTCAATAGGGACGACTGGGTGGCTCAGTTGTTAAGGGTCTGCCTTTGGCTCAGGTCATGATCCCAGGGTCCTGGGATCGAGCCCCACGTCGGGCTCCCTGCTCAGCGGGAAGCCTGCTTCTCCCTCTCCCACGCCCCCTGCTTGTGTTCCCTCTCTCGCTGTCTCTCTCTCTGTCAAAAAAAATAAGTAAAATCTTTAAAAAAAATTGTCAATAAACTAATTTTCTTAAATAGCTATGTAGACTGAACCACTGTTTTACAAAAAGCCTTCTAATATATTAAATAATGGATAAAAATTTTAACTCTAAACTCTAATTAGAATGGATAGGTGCAGGAATAAATACACATGCTGTAAACTTGTTTTAGAACACATAAGAACAAACTGTAAAATACAGCCCTATTGATTCTAGTAGCAAAATGATTGTTGCAGCTAAATTGTCACTAAACATGTCACAATTTTTAACATTTTAACCCGGATAATCAGGTGTTTAAAAAAATAACAACACAGGTCTATCTCCAGTCAGAGTTGTGGGTGGCTATAGATAAACTAGAAAGTAGAACAAATAAATTAGGATCCTCACTCACAATCGTATCTAGATGGCATGTGCTCTGCCGATTGTATTGTCAACCTGACATAAAACAGGAGATTATTTGTTCCTCTAATTCCATATTTTATCTGCATTATGATCTACTACTTTTTTTTCTTATCATTTTACAACATCTACTTCCTAAGCCGTGTAAAAGCTACGGACGTTGGTAAAGCCTCAGTAGAATTTTTATTTTATTTGTTTTGGTTTTTATTTTTCTAAAATTTGAAAATGTAAAAAAAAAAAGTCTCTTTTGGTTGAAAAAATGATCATCTAATTATGACTAGAAAACCCAATTGCACTTTTCTGAAATATTTAGCGTACAACTTCTGAGAGTTGTCTTCTTTATTGTCTACAATGTCTGTAAAAACTTTGGCAGCTAAAATTAAAAAGTGGAAAGAGGTAATGAAAAATGATATAATGTTAAAAGAAATGATTTTTATTAAGCATTTTTATTTTACCCACAGGCAATATGAATTATTGAATATAATATGTATCCCAAGTTTGCTCTTGAGATATATAATTCTTCATAGAGAAGTAGTTGCATGATAGTAAAATAATATCAGATGCATAAATTAAAACTATTTAGAAGTTTCATAATTATCAGTACATACAAAAATGAAAAAATAATGTAAAAAATTAAAATCTGCATTTTTCAAAAATGAAAAAAATCTGAATATTTTATTTGTAATGGGGTAAAGTTTCAGTTTAACACAGCCAATCAGATCAATATATAATACCAAGGGTTACATACTGGTTTTGAGGTGAACATGCATTTATAGGTACATGCATGTTAAGCAAACAAAGACAAAAGATTTCCAGGCACTGGCATAGACGCTCCAGAATACCTTTGTCTAACTACAGTCATTGAAGTCATTTGCTGTTACACAACACACCAACATTATTGGAGCAATAGATATGATGTGGTTTGATCCACTCCCTTAAAAACATTATTTCAATATTTCCTTTGCAGGCCTTTTGTCCATCATGGAATATCCTTTTGAGTGCTTAATCAATCCACTTAAGTATTAGCATAAAAATTATACTTGTGGCTTACTATTGATCACAAACCAAGTAATTACACTTTTTTTCTTTTTGATATAATGCCTATTTATCTCATCCAGTAAGTATATACGTTCCAGGAACTGTGATGGCCTCTTTTCTGATGATAATCTCATTAGGTAAAGACAAATGAATGCATTTGTCAAAAGGTACTTATTATTAGAATGAAGAAATACCAAATTCATAAATCTCTAAAAGTGTATACATACATACATACATCATTGTATGTATAAACAAATACAATATATAAATCATTGGAATGTGTAATTTTTCATCTTTTTATAATTGGAGGCATTTATTTCAGGTTATACAATAGTGGTTTGAAATATTTGTATCTATAAATTATACTTCTAGCAAGCAATGACTACTTATCTTTCTCTATCAATAAATTCATAAAATTATCATTTCTATTTCTATTGCGGAATTATGAAAGTCCATGTGCATTTTCAAAAGCAGAAAACAGCAGTGTAAGCAAATTTAGAAAAATGTGAATTTAATCTGAACATTTCTGTGCCCATTTTTTTTCTTTCAATAAGAGAAACAGCTAAAACTTCTAGGTGTAGCTTCAAATATTTCACTTAAGTAAAATATGTCAGTGAACACTGTTCTTTCTTGACATTTAAAATCTTAGACCAAAGCATATGATGCCTTGAATTAATGCCTTTTTTACTTTCAATTAGTTATTTTGCACTATAAAGTACAATTTCCAAATATTTAAGATGTCAGAAAAGAATAGTAGTTGCTGATAGAATTTTTCTTCCCCTAAGGCAGACAGTTTGTACATGTGGATCAATTCAAGACATTAAAAGAAGTCACAATAAATGAGAATAGGTTACACTCATCTTTATCCTGGGTAATGCATACTGTTTCATTTTATTTTGTTTTTGTCTCCGTGGACTTCTGTTTTTCTGGTTTCACTCATCACTCATTCTTCTATACTCTCCTTAAATGACTATTTATTGAGTGACTATAATAAGGAGGCACTCTGTTAGTCTAGATGTGAATATGGGATGAAACCTGCAAAAAAAAAAAAAAAAAAGAGAGAGAGAGAGAGAGAAAGAAAAAGATTTTTACCCCACGGAGTTTCTAGGCTATAGTTGGAAAGATTGACATAAAATTAAAAATCAGGAAGTACATTTGTAAATTGTGACAAAACTAGAGATGTACTAGATTTACAAGTTGTTTTCTTATCGAAGAAGACAGCACGCACACGCTCACTCACCTTCTGTAAACACGAGAAAGGAAGAATGGAGCAGATACAGCTAGTACTGAGGAAGCGGCTATGGGAGGACGTGGGATCTCCAATTTAAGGGCTTCTGTTCTTCTAGAGAAAATAAGGAACGGGATTATCAAATAAAAATACGACTTTTAGAAAAGTCAAGGATACTCCTAAAAGGTGTGAACAAGCACTGTAGATCATGGAAAGCATATTTACTAGAGGAATATACCGACACTACTGAGCATTGTGCAATACCTATTTGGTATTGGTGATGGCGAACACAAAATGACCCACCGTGTCATTTTCTCCAGCAATGTCTGACCACCATGGTTACGGAAAGCTTGAAGGATGACTTCTGGACTTGCTCCGTAATGCAAAGAAAAAGGCGTGGGGCGGGGGGGGGGACAATGGGAGAAAATGTTAAATAATCACACAGATTGAATTAGTAAAATTCAGACTGAAAAAAACATCTATGACAAATAACCAGATTCCCTCCAAAAGTAAACGACAAAATATATAGAAAAGATAGGAGGGTACCATCATCAACTAACTGCATTGTATAGACTTTATTTGGATCCCAATTCCACAAAACTATAAGAAAAGAAAACTTAGTAAACAATCCCCATCATGTGAATACTAACTGGTCATTTGATACTAAGGAGTCATTGTTTATTAAAGTGTGATGAAGTCAGTGTTGCGCCATTATTCTTACCTTTTTGAAATACATGCTAAAATGCACTTACATTACATTACAGATGAAATGATATCATGTCTTTGATTTCCTTCAGAATAATCTGTAATGGGAAGGTGGAGAAGTGGGGTCTGGGTATAAATAAAACAATATTAGCAATAAACTGGTCATTACTGAAGCTGAGTATGGGTACACAGTACACTTTTTCTTACTTGCGTACATACATGAATTTTTCAGATAGCAAGATGTTTAAGAAAAAGGAGTATATCCCTCAGTAAAACTGTTTAAATCTATCTCTCACTACCTTACTAAATAAAATCAGATTTCTAAGCTAACCCTAAAAACAATCTAGACATTATAGCTCTAGACATTATACCTCTCCATAACAGTTCACCTATAGGTATTGCTACTCCCTTCCAAACTCTACTTCGTTCATAAGGCATTGTCTATTTAGCCCTAAGTATGTTCCTTCTTGTCACTGGCTGTCTTCGCTTGCACTGTTCCTTGTAGCAGGAGATTCCTTTCTTTCCACTTCAGCTTCTAACTTTCCCAATCCTTTACAGATCAGCTCAAAATGGCATTTTGTCTATCAAGCCCTTCTCAATTTCCTCTAGGCTGGTTGAATAATTATCATGGTCCAGAGTCTTTTGTGCAAGGGACAACTATAGTAAGTTAGATTTGCCTGGTATTAAAGTTATGTGTACTATGTATTATTTCATCTACTAAATTGTAAGCTTAGGTTACAGGTCAGTGACTCTGTCGTTTTTATGACTTTGAATTTGTCGTCAGCAGTATCTGGAAAAGTAACAGATGCCCAATGAAAGGGACTTAAATTTTAAAAGAGTCATTTATTTAGTATTCTACCCTACTTACTAAATGCACTATGTATGTTGTCCAAAGTTATAACCACTTCTGGATAGATGGGTTTCAGTATCAATTTATAACTCTACTTTATAAAATAATAGTACACAATTATTTTTAAATTTCTTACTTGGTTTCCCTATATTGGAGTATTTTGGGAAATTGAAACTAGGAGTATTGAATCAAAAAATAAAACAAACAGAACTACCACAAATCTACTTTCCTTACAGAGAAAGTGTACTTGGAAAATGCAATTCTTCCTTTAAAAAATAACATTAGCACATTTTTTATTAAAGAAACCTGTTGGTCAGAGGATTCTTCAGTTCCATGCAATCTGCAATCATTCTACTTTCATCAACTTCTAAAGAACCAATTCCTTCAGTAATAAAAGAAAATGTTGCCTAGTGCAATCAATATCAATCTAATTCAAGTAAGACACTTCTCTGCGAACATGTCCCATTTGAAATGTCAGTATAGCATCAAATGAGACCATGGTAACGAACAATATTCCACCATTACTGAAAGTAAATTAAAAGTTGCCAATGCTGAAATGATCACAATAAAACTATTATTATATAATACCTTTACTTAAAAAATAAACTATTGGGACTATATCAAAATAAAAAGCCTCTGCACAGCAAAGACAACTAAAAGGCAACTCACGGAACGGAAGAAGATATTTGCAAATGACATATCTGATAAAGGTTTAGTATCCAAAATATATGAAGAACTGGGGCGCCTGGGTGGCTCAGTCGTTAAGCGTCTGCCTTCGTCTCAGGTCATGATCCCAGAGTCCTGGGATCGAGCCCCGCATCGGGCTCCCTGCTCCGCAGGCAAGCCTGCTTCTCCCTCTCCCACTCCCTCTGCTTGTGTTCCCTCTCTCGCTGTGTCTCTCTCTGTCAAATAAATAAATAAAATCTTTAAAAAAATATATATGAAGAACTTATAAAACACCCAAAAAACAAATAATCCAATTACAAAATGGACACAAGACATGAACAGATAATTCTCCAAAGAAGACATCCAGATGACCAACAGACCCATGAAAAAAGGCTCATCACTCGGCATCAGGGAAATGCAAATCAAAACCACAATGAGATACCACCTCACACCTGTCAGAATGGCTAAAATCAACCACACAAAAAACAGCAGGTGTTGACGAGGATGTGGAGAAAAGGGAATCTTCTGCACTGTTGGTGGGAATGCAAACTGGTGCAGCCGCTCTGGAAAACAGTATGGAGGTTCCTCAAAATGTTAAAATACAACTACCCTATGACCCAGCAATCACACTACTGGGTATTTATCCAAGGCATACAACGCTGATTCAAAGGGATACATGCACCCGTATGTTTATTGCAGCATTACGTATAAGAGCCAAGATAGGGAAGCAGCCCATGTCCACTGATAGATGAATTGGATAAAGAAGAGGTGGCTATATATAATGGAATATTATTCAGCCATAAAAAGAATGAAATCTTGCCATTTGCAATGACACGGGTGGAGCTAGAGTATAACAGTAAGCAAAATAAGTCAGTCATAGAAAGACAAATACCGTATGATTTCACTCATATGTGGAATTTAAGAAACAAAACAAACAAGCGATGGAAAAAAAATAAGAGAGAGAGAGAGACATATCAAGAAACAGACTCTTAATTATAGAGAACAAACTGATGGTCACCAGAGGGGAGGTGGGTAGGGGGATGGGTTAACTATGTGATAAGGATTAAGGAGTGCACTTGTGATGACACAGGGTAATGTGTGGAAGTGCTGACTTACTATATTGTACATCTGAAACTAATATAACACTGTATGTTAGCTAACTGGAATTAAAATAAAAACTTAAAATAAAATACTTGTATTTAATATAGAAATCATGAGATAGCCCTGTAATTTTTAAGGCTTAAATGTGTTAGTAAAAATCATAAACAGGAAAGAAGTGCAAAACTTGGGTCAGTCAATAGTCATTCTCAAAGCTTTATATTAATTAGAGATTCAAAGTGTTCCATGTATTATTAGATTTGAGACCTGAGAGGAGCAGGCCCAGGGAGACTGTTTGATCAATCCGTGCCTTCAGGAATCAGGCCACGGAGGGAAAGATGAATGGTATGGTAGCTGATGCTGAGCAAGCTTACAGAGCTTGCTGGTTAGACAGAGAGGTAACCTTTCCAGTTCACCTGACTCCTAGAAGGCTGTTCATTCCACGAAGCTGCCCCTGAGTTGACCCTAAAAAGAGTTCTAGTGACCTTTTAACTCTAGCCAGCTATCTTCTTTACCCAGTATTGTTTATAATTTAAGAAAGTCATCCCAGGTATGATCATCCCATTACCAGATTGCAAGAAGGTAGAAAAAATAGCAATAACATTGAATACTTGAAAAACACTTGAAAAGAAATGGATAATAGGTTTAATATGGTAAAATTTCCTAGAGATATATGGAGTTTTAAAGAAAAAAAACACATATGCATTAATAATTACAGTATGGAAAAGCAGAGTTAATGTTCAACATGTCAGCAATGGAATAGGGTTTTCAGAAATGCTAATGCTTACTTTTCCTTTAACTGTACCATTTCAGTTGGGCAAAAGCTATACTGTGGAGGGATGAGAAATGTGTGCATGGTTGCCTTCGTATTCTTTAAGAATTAGGAAGTGATATAATCTGGTCGTGGAGCGTGTTGGGATTTGCTCTGTGCCTTGAAAATACTTGTATAGTTTGACATAGAGAATGAGGTGGAAAGGGTAGCTGCTGAAGATCTGGAGGATCATAAGGCAACACTGAGCACCCAGCTGAGACTTGAGATTCTGACATTGTAGTGCCCATCTGCATCACTGAGGGATGTCCTGTTTGGCAGCCTGGCTGTAGAAAGCGGGTCACCCGTTAGGTCTGAGGAGTGATGTAGAGGTGTTAAACCGCACGGAGTGTTAGAACAAAGGAACAAGACCATTGAGGGTGCAGGCGAGAGAGTTGCTGAAATAGAGGATGGAGTCTGGGCAGAATTTGACAGTAAAACCAGAAAAGGATAATGTATTTGAGTGAGATCTTGAATACTTGCCTTTCTTTAGTTCTTACAATTTTAAAAGGACCACCAGCAAACTCAAGCATGTCTAGAGTACAGGGATAAGAAAAGTAAAGTTTGAGGACAACATAACATAAAAGGACTTGTTCAAAAGACTAAGTCTATTTGAGCAGAAGAAAAGACTTAGGTCATCATAGTCAATATTCAAAATCTCTATCAATTTTCACATGAAAAAGTATCCAGACTTTCCTCTGTGGTTTCAAAGGAAATTATTGAGACCTATTTGTGAAGATCTACAAATTAGATTTTGACTTAATCTAATTTGCTGCACTATGAAACTGTCCATAATTGGCATGGAAAGGTGGCTTTATGTCAGCCTATCACTAGTGCTTTTCAATTAAATGTTCAATAATATCAATAGGAATATAATAAAGAATCTATATTCAGATAGGGCTAGAGCAAACAACTTTAAAGTCTTCCATTCCAAATCTGTTAAAATATGTAAATTGCAGTATATATCTTCTTTAATTAAAAATTATACTACTATATAAATCTCACTAATTTAAAAAATTAGTGTTCATATATTTATGTAAACACATAGACAAAGTTCATCAGAATGTAACAGTATTATTTTCTCTATTTGCTGACATAAGCTTAGGCTCCTTGAATAATAATGTTTACCTCTTGTCTAGAGTCCAAGTGTGGAGCTGTTACCCACTGCGTCTACCGAGCACTTGAAATGTGGCTTGTCTGAACTGAGATGTTTGTAGATATAAAGACATAGAAGTCACTACTATAGACATACTGGTTTAAACAAAATATATTATTATGTTATAATTAATTTCACCTTTTTTAACCTTTTTAAAAATGCTACTAGAATATTAAAAACTGTGGCTCAGATTGAATTTCTATTTATGATGCTGCTCTTAAGTGGAGAATAATAGGGTTCAACAATGTAGTTCTTTTTGTAGTTAAATTACTACATTACAGACATTATCCTTTGCATTCCTCTATAGTGTTTATCCATTGATTTAATCTTGCTATGTGCCAAGCATTGTCTAGGCTCCAGAGAAAAAGCAAGAAACAAAACAGAGGGGAATAAAAAAAAAGAATTCCAGCCCTAAAGCAATTTAACTTCTTACATAAGGAGAAAAACAAATAACAAATTAATAAAATATACACTATGTCAGATGATAATTGTTGTGGAAAAAAATAAGGCAGTGAATCAGAATTGGGGTTGCTGGTGGGAAAAAGCACTACCGATCATGCATTTGCAATTGCGATTTTCATAGATGGTCTGGGAGGGCCTCACTAAAAAGGTAATAACACACAAAAGAGGGAGGGAATGAACCATGTGAATGTTAGGTGGAAGCAAGCGACAGGCAAAGGAAAGATCAAGTGGAAAGCTCCAGATGCCTGACTTGGGTGGGTATTCAAATGATAGCAACTGCTGAGGCATTGTAGGTACTTTCCCCCTTCCTGCTCTGCTCTGTAGGGGATAAGATACAATTCAAGGGGCACCTGGCTGGCTCAGTCAGTGGAGCATGTGACTCTTGATCTCAAGGCTGTGGTTTCGAGCCCCACATTGGGTGTAGAGTTTACTTAAAAAAAATTTTTTTAAAAGATACAATTCAAGAATTTTAGTGGAGCAAAAATGTATTTTTCCTTACATTATAATTGTATAAAAATGAATCTTTCTGTGGGAGATTATACAGGGGGCATGGTTAGAGGCTGATGACTAGTTAGGAGGCAAAAAATGATGGTGGCTTGGACCAAGGTGGTAATGGTGGAGGTTATGACAAGTGGGCAGATTCTGGAGAAAGAGCCTCTGGAATTTGCTGGCAGATTGGCTGTGTCCTGTGAGAGGAAAGGAGGTGTCAGCGATTCTTTTAGTGACCTTTCCCCTCTAGTATACTGTTAAATTGACATTAGAAAAAGGCACGTAATCAGTAGAACTGTTTTTCTAATGAACATATCTTTCTGCTCTAGGAGTCTGACTTTCTGGGTGGGAGTGGGGTGAAGTAAAGACTTGTTTTCAGAAATAGATTAGAACTCAAGTTTGTCCCTAACAATAGAGTCGAATTTAAATTTTAAGTGATGAGGATGATCGAACCAGTTTGAGGCATTAGACTGATTTTTTCCTCCCCAGTTTACTTAAAGTATCAAAAATAACTAATACATTATATTATAAGCTGTATAAAATTGGAATGCAGTTGTCAGTTATTGAATCTGTATTACTTAAGAAGAGCTTTCAGAAAGCACAAGGTAGAGCTCAGTGTCAAGCCATGTTATACCACAGGGTTACTTATTTTCAGCGCTTTTGGCATTCGGAGCCAAATCATTCTTTGCTTTGGGGCTGTCTGTGCCCTGCAGGAAATTTAGCATCATTCTTGGCCTTTACTCACCAGGAAACAGTAGCTGCTCTCCATGGAGCTGTGATAACAAATGCTCCCTGACATTAGAATCTTTTCTTAACATTATAACGAATTAACTTCTTATGAATTAGATAACTAAAGTAGTAGCTGACATTTATAAAAAACACATTGTACTAGGCAACTTATTATATAATGCGTCAAAGGCATAATCTCATTTATTTACCAGAGCCATAGAATGAGGGGGTTACTCTTCCGTCATTTTACAGCTGAAGAAATCACAGTTTAACATATCAGCTCACTTCCTGAAAGTCTCAACATGAAGGAGTGAAGGAAGTGGGATGATCTGGAAATCTGGGCCCTTCTTAGCCTTCCTTCATACAAGACTCTTCAAACCAAATTCATTCACGAATTTGTCTCCATGAATTTAAAATATGCAGTGGAAGAGGGTCTGGGTGGCTCAGTTGGTTGAGCACCTCTGACTTGGTTTCAGCTCAGGTCATGATCTCGTGGGTTGTGAGGTCAGGCCCCACATCAGGCTCCACTCTCAGTGGGGAGTCTACTTGAGATTCCTTCCTCCTCTCCCTCTGCCCTTCCCCTCCCATGCTCTGTCTCAAATAAATAAATAAATCTTTAAAAATATATGCAGTGGATTTAATGAAAGTATCAAAACTAGATGACCACTTATTGTTTATCAGAAAGAAAATTGCTTGGTTTTATAAATGTTTCCATTTTTAACTTTTTAAAACTTTTCATTCACAAAAGTATGTGCAAACATATAATTTGGAAAATGTATCATTGCCCAATCACATTGTAACATTGTTAATATTCTTGAGGATTACCTTTAACCAAAAATCTCATGATAGCAACTTTGTAAACAAGTAGGTTTAATTTTTTCTTTTGAGGAAACATTTTAAATTTTAACCTGGATTTCATTAAAATATTTCTTCAGCTATGTGAAGGGCTGTGAAGAAGTGGGAGAAAGAGCAGAGTGTGACAAAAATATGACAAAGGAGTTAAGAAAAACATTTCAGGAACAAAAAGAACTAATTAACTCAAGCATATGGTTCATCTCACTCTGGTAAGAGCTAAATGCCCTTTATGCTCTCCAACTGTTCAAAGTACCATGGTGTGGCTGCCTGTATGATCATAAAGAGAGAAACTATTAGAAAGCATTGAAAGTCATAATGCATACTATATTTTACATAATAATAATCCTTTCCTTCCTAATGTGGTGTTCCAATATATTAAATTTTCTGGTTAATTTGAAATTTAAAAAAATTATGACAAATACAATATATGCCAAAGTTGAGTGGGTTTCTTTTAGTATTTCAGAAATATCAGTCGTTAAAAAATAGTTACTGTTTAATTCTATAAAGGTTGAAGTAAAATGTGCAGAAAAATACAATGAATCTTTATGACTTCCTGGACATTTCTCTATTATTTTGTATAGTTTTGAAAATTCTTTTGTGAACTACCTCTTTCTCTTAAATGTGCATTTTAGAGTATAAGAAAGACATGATAGTAAATTGTTTCGAATGAGATTCACAGTCCTATATAATTTCTATTTAACACAAAATATTTCCAATCTGAAATAATTATTTCAGAGCAAAATTTTCAGAAGAAACATTTTAATTTTTTTTAAATTACAGAAATTTAAAATTATTTTTATTCTTTCCCAAACTAAATGCTTCATTTTCTGTTGATATTTAGTGGAGAATGTTATTACTGATCATTCTGACCACCTATTACCCTGCTATTGTCCTAAGTAGACCAAGTAGTTAATGAAGGAAATTTGTTCCTTATTCTCTAAAAAGGTTTATTTTCTGCCTTAAGTATCTGCCAGAGGCTCCCTAATTTGTTATCTTCTCAAAAGTGTGACTCAAACCTCATCTAACTATCAGTCATCCTCAAACTTGAGGTGACATCAGAATCTCCTGGGGGCTTGTTCAAACACAGAGTGCTAGGTTCCACCCACAGAGTTCCTGATTCAGTAGGTCTCAGCTGGGACCTGACAACTGTATTTCTGACAAGTCACAGATAATGCTGATGTTGCTTGCTGGTCCAGGGACTATACTTTGAGAACCTCTGTGTTTGAGGAAACCTTCCCTAAAAAACCAAACTGATCAGCTGCATATCCTGAGAGCTCTTAGCATTAATCGATGAAGTGTAGTATATGCATTTTAACATTCAATGATACATTTCAAAATTATTCTCAAATCTTATTTAATTTGTAAACTCAGCAACAGTAAGAATGATCCTCTTTCTTTGGTGTTTTTCAACGTATCAGGTACTTTGTCCCTCATAAAATGCCATTCAACTAGTAAACAGATACGGTAGAAATATGAGGAACGTACAAAAGTGTTTTTAATTCATTAGTCATTTCTTTGTACACTATATTATTTGTTTTTATTTTAAGATTATTTATTTATTTGAGAGAGAGAGAGCGCAGAGTGAGAGAGAACACGAGTGGTGGGGGAAGGGGCAGAGGGCGAGAGAGGCTGAGCAGGGAGCCCCATCTCAGGACTTGATCCCAGGACTCCAGGATCATGACTTGAGCCGAAGGCAGACGCTTAACTGACTGGGCCCCCCAGGTGCCCCTGTACCCTATATTATTTGGATGATTTATTTTTATGCCACATTTTTATATTCTGAAAATAAGTAGCAGGTAAAACAAGAGAGAATTAACTCAGGAAAAAGGAAAAAGCTCAGAACCTCAAAACTAAGCCTGATGCTATCA